>NC_058403.1:112616162-112824466 GCF_002201575.2 Neomonachus schauinslandi
TCTTTCTTTCTTTCTTTCTTTCTTTCTTTCTTTCTTTCTTTCTTTCTTTCTTTCTTTCTTTCTTAAATTTTATTTTATTATGTTATGTTAATCACCATACATTACATCATTAGTTTTTAATGTGGTGTTCCATGATTCACTGTTTGCGTATTAACACCCAGTGCTCTATTCAATACGTGCCCTCTTTAACACCCATCCCCAGGCTAGCCCTTCCCCCCACCCCTCTCCCCTCTAAAACCCTCAGTTTGTTTCTCAGAGTCCATAGTGTCTCATGGTTTGTCTCCCCCTCCAATATCCCCCCCTTCATTTTTCCCCTTCCTACTATCTTCTTCTTTTTTTGTTTTTTAATCATATAATGTATTATTTGTTTCAGGGGTACAGGTCTGTGATTCATCAGTCTTTTTTTTTTTTTTTTTTTTTTTTTTTTTAAAGATTTTATTTATTTATTTGAGACAGAGAGAATGAGAGACAGAGAGCATGAGAGGGAGGAGGGTCAGAGGGAGAAGCAGACTCCCTGCTGAGCAGGGAGCCCGATGCGGGACTCGATCCCGGGACTCCAGGATCATGACCTGAGCCGAAGGCAGTCGCTTAACCAACTGAGCCACCCAGGCGCCCTGTGATTCATCAGTCTTACACAATTTACAGCGCTCACCATAGCACATACCCTGGACATTCTTGATGAGAATCAGGTGTGGGCCTGGTTGCCTCAGAAAGAAAGCTTGTCATCATAAGCTATTTCACTTGTTTACCAGTTTATCCTTAAGAAGTAAATACAGATGCAACATTTCTTGGATTATTTCTTCTCCACCCGTTTCATTAGAATCAACCTAAGTAGTTTGTAAAATCTAAAAGAAAAAGCAGCTTGCAGTTGTCGGTATAGTCAAGATTTTCTGCCAAATTTTTGGCATGGATCATAAACAAACAAGTATAAGAGGACATAAACTGATAATATGAGTCATGACTATTATCAGAGGCAATTGTGAGTCTTTTCCAAAGTCTGTTAATCTGTTTAAGGTTACAAAGTTAGTAGGCACACATGCAAACTATTTTTCAGGCAATACCGCTTCACGAAGATTGTCCTGAAGAATTAAGTGGCAGAGATGGTATGGATGCACTTGTAATTGGAAATGACTCCCCATGGCGATGAACCTGACAGCGTCCTTTAATAAACGGTTGGGGTGCACAGCTAGAGAAAACACATTCTGCCTACGTCTGCACCCATTTGAGGGAGCATTGCTCCCTGAAGAGAACTTTTTGCACTTTTGCAACTAGGCTTGCCTAGCTTCTTATTTTCCTAAGATGTCCTTATCTTCCCTAGCCAAAGTGATACGCATTTTTCTCCCCCTTCAGTTAGAAATTTGAATCCCAAAATCCAATGGTCAATGGGCAACTTTGTCTATAAAGCAACACGTCTTTCTTTATATATGGATATTCATGTAAGGATATTTTTGTGCTCTCAATCACCCTTAATCCTTGATAAATAATTGCTAAAAATAATAATTTTCTCCAAAAAAAGGAGAGAATGAAAAAAAGTATTGCTTCTATCCTAAAATGTGCCATTAAAAGCTGAGGCCTTGTGTGTGTGTGTGTATGTGTGTGCATGAAAGCCCAAGCCCCAGAAGTGCTTTGCATTTAGACTCTGGATATTAGCAAAATATTCAAAGAAATAGAAACATATGGAATCCAAGACATCACACTCAAAAGTTGGAGGAAAGATGCTCACTCTGCAATTTTTGCATTTTAGAGATCACAATATTTGAAACCCTATCTTGGTATTACCTTACTTTTTACCCGTCTGAGGGCCTTGAAAGATATAAGAGCCCTGATACCTTACTCTGAAAGGCTTGAAATATGGGCGCATTTGTTATATCTTAAATATGGAATGCCTGCTTTTCTACACTTTGATGCAGAAATACTCTCTCTCCCAGAGTTGACAAACCCACTAGAGAAATGATCACTGAGTTTGTTTTTAGGGTTTTCCCCTTTCATGGACCCAGTCAAAAGAGGTAAGAGACCAAGTGCAGAAGCAAGGAAAGGTCTTGGAGGCAGTGCCGGAGGGTTGGCATCGCTGATGACAACAGCCCCAACGCTTGGCACTCCTGATTTCTTTATCTTCTTGGCAGGGTATAGTTTCTGCTCATGCACACAATTTATTAGTCTCTGAATGCCCATTACACTCTTTGGGTAGACAAGGCGGTAACCATCTCTTAGCTAGGAACCCCTTGTCCTCTCCCTTTATAGTGGGTGAGCTTTCATGGTGGTGCGAACGCGAGATGAGAGAGAGAGAGAGAGAGAGAGAGAGAGAGAGAGAGAGAGAGGCAGGAGGTTTTGCCTGTTTGAGTCACTCACGCAGTCACTGTACCAGGACCAGTGCCGGCACCTATTGAGGGGAACTGTACCATTTGTCATCCCAACTGGGACACTTCTGTCTGAGAAAAATGCTAAACTGGCCAGAGCACTGAGTCCTCCCTGGCAAACTGGAGAGAGTCACATAATGGGCATTCATTAATTATTCATTGAATGAATGAATAAATGAACAAGAATATAGCCCGTCATATACTTGTTCTGAGGGGTGCCATGGATAAGGGTCAGGGAGTCATTCAGGTTGTTTCCTATGGCGATTCAATGAACTGAAGTACTGAGATGATGAGCTTCAGCTTTTTCTGAGGCCTGACCTTGAGACTGAAGAAAAAGGATCCGTAGCCATTTAAGCCATCAGACGCGAGTACAAGCTGTCTTAAGCATGTGGTAATTCAATGCATTCTCAAAGTAGAACCATTAGATTTATTTTCAAATAAACACTTGCCTCATTTTATTTTTATAAATAGAAGAAAGTGAGATCAAACAAAAACAAAAGAAAAAAGAAAAGGACGCTTGAGAAAAACAGGGTTTGGAATGGGAATATAAAGACCTGAGCTCTAGCCCTCATTCTTCATTAAACTTGCTCTGAAATAATGGGAAACTACTTAGATTTCTGTAATATCATACCTGTAAATTAATAAAATAAGGCATCTAATAATCTCAGAGTTTCCCAGCCCTGCCTATCTACCTCACAGGGTTATTTTAATTAATTAATTAATTTTAAGACTTTATTTGAGAGAGAGAGAGCAAGCAGGGGGAACAGCAGAGGGAGAAGGAGAAGCAGACTCCCTGCTAAGGCAGGGAGCCCGATGTGGGGCTCAATCCCAGGACCCTGAGATCATGACCTGAGCTGAAGGCAGATGCTTAACCGACTGAGCCTTCCAGGTGCCCTCACAGGGTTTTTTTTTAAAGAAAGAGTGAGAAATTCTAGGTCAAAAGTTTTCTTTTCCAAAAATAGAGCATTGACGAATGAAATTTTTAAAAAAGAGAGGAGGACAAATGTTCATTTCAAATAAAGGTACACACTCTTTCAGACCAGAAATGGGACATAAATACAATAGGATAACCTAGAGCCCAAGGCTGAAGGTGGGCTTTCTGGGCTCAGAGTCCAGAAGCAAGAAGGGTGGTCAGGAATTGGCCCCTATACGGCAAAGGAAACAAGGGCCCACCTTAAGCAGGGGCTGGACTCTGGCTCACTGCTTGTTGCCAAGGACTTAGTGCTGCTCTCCTCATTTTAAAGGAAGCTGAAAATGTCTGCTACCAATGATTATGTTTGTATGGGATTCTGGTTTCAGGAGTACTGCAGGCCTAAGCCTGCAAAGGGAACAGGCCCAGCTTCCAATCTGGAGCTAAGGCAAACTGCTGCTGAATCAGAGGCTGGGTCTGCAAACTTTTAACGTCACTGTGTACTCTGAACTGCCTTTCAAAACCACTGTCCTAGATTGGGGGTCCAGTGAGCTGGGTGGAGGCAAGTGCAAGACCTACAAGGACAGGGAGAGGTAGGCAAAGAGGGGAACTGGCAGAGAGGAATAAATATAAGAATCC
The DNA here is from genome assembly GCF_002201575.2 of Neomonachus schauinslandi. NCBI lineage: Eukaryota > Metazoa > Chordata > Mammalia > Carnivora > Phocidae > Neomonachus > Neomonachus schauinslandi. The sequence goes on from NC_058403.1 coordinate 112,620,069, forward strand.
AACCACATTAAAATTAATCTGCAAATGCAACTTTCAGAACATGAAAAAAACCAATGCTAAAAATGACAAAGAATAAACAATTGGAAATTCATTCATTCATTCCATGTGGAACAGTCTGACAAAAACTTTAAAATAAATATGCTGTGCAGGGGGCACCTGGGTGGCTCAGTGGATAAGTGTCTGTCTTCGGCTCGGGTCATGATCCCAGGGTCCTGGGATTGAGCCTCTCATCAGACTCCCTGCTCAACAGGGAGTCTGCTTCTCCCTCTGCCCCTCCCCCTGCTCATGCTCTCTCTTGCTCACGCTTTCTCTCAAATCAGTAAATAAAATCTTTAAAAAAATATATGCTGTGGATTTCCAAAGAAATGCAGGCATACATTTTTCCTTTTAAAAAGAATGACAATTTATGAAACAAAACAGTGGAAAGGAACAATGAAACAAAAAATAGGTTTAAATTCTTAAAAATAAAAGGTATAATTATTAAAACGAAAAATAATAGATGGGATAAACTGAAGACTGGATATGGTCATAATGGAAATGAGTAAACTGGAATACGGTACCATAGAGAGAGAGTTAAAGATATAAAGATGTTAAGAGCAGTTAAGAAACATCATGGGTTTAATCAAAATGCTCCAATATTGATCCAATAAGAATTCCAGAACAGACTGGAGGAAATGGCAGAAAAATCAGTGTTTGGAGAGGTAATTACTGACAACTTTCCTGAATTGAAATTATTCTCCAAATACAAGCAAAATAAAGAAAAAAAGTAAATCCACAGCTAGATACCTAATTATACCCCAGATCATCAATTATAAACAGATCATCTAAGAAACTGCCAGGGAAAAAATATATTTTCTTACAAATAAATGACATTTAAACTAACAGCAACAATTTTTTTTGCCAGCATTTTTTGGCATCGATTCATGCCAGAAGTGAGTAGAATTATATCTTCTCACAGAGAGGGAATATATCTATCAACATAGAATTTTATTCCTAGCCAAATTCTTCTTCAAGGGCAAGGGAAAAATGATATTTGCAAATGTATAAAAATAAATAAAGGCTATCACTCAAATGTTTATTAGAGGGTGCAATTCTGGTAAAATAAAAGTGAACAGGGAAGAAAGTGTTAGACATATGAAGTGGTAATATGCACTGACACTGACAAAATATGGCTGAAACTTATTAAATATTAACTGTTGAATACAAACATTAAATCATTTTTATCTGATTAAAAGATGGCAAAATTACAACTCCAGACAGCAATAACATGATGGAAGTAGAGGTTGTTAAATGACAATGTGAAGCATGCTAAAAGTCTCATCGTGGTGGAATGGATAGAAAACTATTTAAGAGTGAAACACATGCATCTTAATAATCTAAAAGTCATCCCTAAAAGAATAGAAATAAAAATCTATAGTTTCCCAATCAGTATAGAAAAAATAAATATATAGTATATAGTATATTATATCTGATATATTTATATATTTAATATTTATGTACATTTTAATGTGCATAAAAGGAAGGACAATAACAAGATGACAAAATAAAAGGGCAGGAATAACTGTAAATGTGTCAGTAATCACATTAAAGTTAAATTGGTAAAACTGTCCTACTGAAGAGATTATCAATTTGTAAAGAAAAAAAGAAAGTAAAATTAACTAAGTTGTGCTAACAAGGGACACTCTTAAAGCAAAACCACACAGGAAGGGTAGGTCTAAAGTGATGGGAAAAGATATGCCTTGTAAATTATTAACCACAAAGTCGTATAGCAATATTAATCTCAACCGAGTGGAATTTAAGGAAAAGAGCATTAAGAGAAATAACAATTCCATACTGATAAAAAGAAAAAATAATGATCACAAACATATGCAAATAGCTTCAAAATAGATCAAGCAATAACCGACAAGTACAAAGAGAAATGGACTAATCTATACTCATAGTGGATTATTTTAGCACACTTAGCAGAAACTGATGGATCAAGCAAATTAGGAAAGATATGGAGACTCAGGATTGTTAACATGGGCTACTGTGATAATCCCCAAACTGGCCTTCCTGCTTCCATTCTTGACTACTTTGTGGCAATATTACATTATACTGCTTACCAGTTCTATATGATGTGTTATGCTAAACAAGAGGTAAAGTGTTCCCATTGTTCTATGTTTTTTTCATTCAAAATATTCTATCATTTAGATTTTCCCTTGCAACTCTAAAATTTGTCCTTCAAGTACTAAAAATTAGACATCTTGGACTCTGAAAAACAAACTGAGGGTTCTGGGGGGGGTGGGAGGATGGGTTAGCCTGGTGATGGGTATTAAAGAGGGCACATTCTGCATGGAGCCCTGGGTGTTATGCACAAACAAGGAAGCATGGAACACTACATCTAAAACTAATGATGTAATGTATGGGGATTAACATAAGAATAAAAAAAAATTAAGAATTAGACATCTTGTTATAAACTTGGAGAAATGCCTTCAATTTAGAGATTAATTTGTGGAGAATTAACATCTTCTACACCATTGACTCTTTTCATCCAGGAAGAGTATACTTCTGCATATATTTGAGTCCACTTTAACATCCTTAACAAAGTTGTATAATTGTCTCCATATCATAGTTGTGCTTTCTAGAAGAAGAGCATTTGATATAAAAGCTGCTAGTAGTTAAACGTATAATAAGGCAATCTACTTTACTGTGTTGCTTTGACTAATAATGCTCTGAATGGGTTCATCCAGCTTTTTTCAGGTAGGTACACTATGAAGTTATCCTTATGACAGTCTTCCGTTCATTATCATTCATTTAATTAATGTTTTTGGGGGACATGATTCGCACTCTGACTGAGCCCTGGGGTGTAAAGAAACATAAACTATGGTTTCCACCCTCAAGAGGCTTATAATCCTAGAGTAAGGAAAAAGAAGAAATTAATAGATCCAAAAAGTAAACAAGAAAATATAAGAAAAAGATACCCAAGGAAGGAGAGAAAGAGAAAAAGAGGGGAAAAAAAAGAAAAGAAAAACACAGACTACATGTTATGGATCCAAAAGTAAGTCTTAGATTCCTTTCTCAATCTACACCAATGCAATGTAATGTATAATTCATTTAAAGCTACACAATAATTGAAATATATAGATAAAATAATTCTGTTAGCAAGTGCATACTTAAAAATGCTGTGAGAAACTAAGGAAGAGCAAATTCTGAATCTTATTTTTAAACTAAAGGACACCATCATGTTTTGCCATACCTTTTTTTTCAGGTATCTGAACTGTTTATTTTTAGCTTAACATAGTTGATTGTGGATTGTTTTTTTGGCTAGTTCACTGGCTTACCTTTTCAAATTTAAATATCTAGGAGGCATCTGATTGACTGGGATGATTATCGTCCTCCCCAAAATGAAACTATTTGTTGACATTTTAAAATGGCTTATTACTAAGATGCTGCCAAGGATTTTTAAAAATCAAATTCTGCAAAGAGCAGCTTGAAGTAGGTGAACAAAAATAATTTACATTACTCAAAAAGATATTTTTCATTTAATACCTAGGGTAAACTAATTGAAAATCTAAAATTATACTGCTTTCCTATAGAGTATGAAAAAGGATTATAACATGAAAAACATCTCTTAAATCTAAATACTCCATACCTTTCTTACTCATACCTCCACTGTCATCTCTTGCTATCAGGTGATATTTAGGTCTGTGTTAATGGATTAAGGTCCATTGATCTCAACTGGAAAATATGAGTCACCCCCGCTGATCACTGTGGGCTGTTGCCAAAGCCGCCTTCTTTGTTAGTGAAGTATGATTCTATTGAAGTCTGTCCCAAATAATCATCTGTATAAACAATGATATGTGGTTTTAAACTTGAAGCACATTTTCTAACCAGCTGAACTAACTATTTTATTTAACTTTTACTTAAGAGCAATGCCACATGCTGTGATTTTTTTTTTAATGAAAGAAATTGTTTTCAAATGGAATATAGTGATCGTTTATTTGATCAGATGCTGGTTGTTCATCACGGGGACAACAATTTTTACCCAAGATTCATCACCACATTCAACAATCCATCTTAATGGGATCCTTTTGACTTGTTTTGGATGAGCATTTAAATCAGAACAGTAATTCCCTCCTTCATTTAACAGACCTTTACTGAACATGTATTGTAAACCAAGCACCTCAAGGGGTTCTTAGGATTAAAAAATAAAAACAAAAGTTGTGATTCCTGCCTTATATAGAATATCTCTGAGTAGTGACCTGAGTGCTCATAGAGTTTAGTACAAAGCGCATTTTTGGAAGATTAGAATTTGGGAGGATATACAGAGAGAAACAGGAAGCTGTTGGTGAAATGTTTAAGGTTATTTTCCCAGGAGTGGGTCACACACTGAGTTTATGAAGCAGAGGTGTCAGGGTCAGATGAACTGGGTTTACCTCCTGGCTTCTCCACATTCCAGTATGACTTGGGCTATGCTATTTGGCTCATGAGTAAAACCAGATTAATCATGTCTACCTCATCAGATTGTGTGAGAGTTAAATGTAATAATGAAGGGAAAGCAATTGGTGTAATGCCTGGCATAGTAAATGTTCCACAAATATTAGCGAAAATTATTACCGCTTCTGAGGGAGGGCACAGAATGTGTAAAGGAATAAAATATGTTGGTGGCAGCTCGGGATTTAGTTGACTAAGTGGTGGTGGGTGAGGTTGGGCCAGAGTGTAAAAAGCCATGTGTGTGTCACAATGTGAAGCTGCTCCATCCATCAACCCTGGAACTGCCCTGTGGCTTCATACCTTGTGTCAGGTAGTGTCCATGTTGTTTAAGACAGCTTTAGATTGTTTTCTTACGTATAAAGTATTCCAACAGATTTACCGTCACTTGTGACACGTGACACTTCCCTTTATTGGGAGCAAGAGGGGACCAAAGGCATAAAAAACGGTTAAGTCGGGCGCCTGGGTGGCTCAGTCGGTTGAGCGACTGCCTTCAGCTCAGGTCGTGATCCCAGGGTCCTGGGATCGAGCCCCGCATCGGGCTCCCTGCTCCGCGGGAAGCCTGCTTCTCCCTCTCGCACTCCCCCTGCTTGGGTTCCTGCTCTCGCTGGGTCTCTCTCTGTCAAGTAAATAAATAAAATCTTAAAAAAAAACCAAAACGGTTAAGTCCTAAAGTGACTCTGCAGGACCAGGGTAGTGGGAGGAGTGGAATCCCCTCTGTAGAGACATTTTTTTTCTCATTATTGTTTCCAGAGAAAAAGAATGAAAGACTAATTCAGGCAGTGTATCTCACAGAGGTTGGTCAATGAAACAATATTTTTGCCTCTGTGGAGCTTCCACTCTAGAAATAAACAAATATATAAGATAATATTTAATAACAAATGGTGTTAAGTGCCATAAAGGAAGCAAACAGGGGGTAGACAGTGGAGCTAGTTTACATAAAGTATTTATGAATGGCCTTCTAGAAACAAGGGTATTTAATCTGAACCCTAAAGTCAGTCATGGGAAAAATGGTGGGAGCAACATCCTAGCCAGCAGAATGGCATCCATAAGGACCCTTCTAGAAATGGATGGAGACAAGTATGGCTGGAACATTGTGGATGAGAGGAAGAGAAGCACAAAATCACGGAGAAGAGGTACGCAAGGGCCAGATTACATACTGTTTGCAACTTATTTTCTGCATTTTACAAATTGTTTTTCAATTTGAAAGGATTCCTATTTTAATTAGAATACACACACACACACACACACACGCCTATGCATGTATGTCTTCTTTAAAACCACTCTCTTATTTCCTAAGTATTTCATAAAAATAATCAGGACAGACCTCTGAAAATTCAAGCCAACTAAATTTCCCTTTTGGTCTCATTTCCTTGTAATTCCAAAACTTTCCCTAAGACTTTTCTTTATCAAAGATCCCTAAAAGAACCTAAAATCTCTTCAATGAGCAATAAATTGATATGCCAAATATTTTTTGGTATACTATCGTATTCTAAAAAACTAATCAAAAAATTCAGGCTCAGAAAATTGCGTTACCTTGCTGTCTGAAGATCAGGCACTCAACTTCTTTCTGATTAGCGCACAGTTTGTTTTTTGAAGTTTCAAATCTCTAAGGCTTACATCTTAACTAAATGTGGTTGACAGTGGTGTAAAACATAATATGTTTGCTTCAAAAATCTGACACTGGTTTTTTTGTGTTTTTTTTTTTTTTTTTTTGAAGAATAGGCACAATTCCCCTCAGAGAAAAAAAATCATTACTCAAAATTCTCTAATAGGTTTCTCCAAGAAATTTTAATATAATTCAGAGTTTTGAGAAACTAATTTTAAGATCAAGGGACTTTTTCGACTGTTCTCTCAATAAAATAATTCTCTATAACTTAACATGTATAAACTTATGTTTTGCTTTCTACATAGCTTAAAACCCTCAACAGTGCAAGAGCTTAATGCAAAATAAAAATCTAAGTACAAGTTGAATTCTCTTCTCACTACTTAACTGTCACAAACTCTCGTTAGCTAATAACATGGCTCTTTTTGCAGTCTTGCTAACTCTGGCCTCACAGGTACTTTTTAAAGGCTACCGTCCATTTTATAATGTTCTTTAAAGTGAAGGGCTGAAAAGCTTTCTCAGCTCATCCTAGCTACTCTGAGCACTGTAAAACCTTCCTTCCCAGGGGACAGACTTCTAAATTCCTCCCAATCTAGGTCAGGCTAGACCCATTATTCTCTGTCTGCCTACTGCCATTTATTTTTCTCCACAGAAAAGGGTCAGACGTTCTCTGACTCCTGTGTGTTTGGTGTTCATTTTAATTGTTAAACTAAATCTGTTGGAATAGCATAGAATAGATAATGGAATCCTGTCACCACAGAATGGAATCTGTCCGTAGCAGTCACTTATTAAGTGCTCCGCCCAGATCCCCTGGACACTCACCTTGCCTGCACCTACCCAAGGCTTCCTCACTTGCAACTCTCCCCTGGAGCTGTCTCCGGTGGCAGGAGCATGTGCAGCTGTGTTGGGATTGAGCAGAATCCCTGGGGGTTAATAGCTTCGGGAAGAACTGTTGGTGATAAGGTTTAGGAGTTGGTAGGTGAATACCCTAGCTTTCTTGTCATTCTGGTAGAACAACTCAGAGATGTGTTCCATTCTGTCTCCCAGAGTTTGCCAGAGACTCACAGCAGCAACGTGTTCATTAACACACCCTGGATCGCCCCCTTCCCTAATCTGTCCTACCTCCCTACAACCTCACAGGTGTTTTCTGGAATCACCTTCCAAACAAGCTGCTTACACTCAAATCCTTGCAATAAGGATAGCATCTGGAGGAACCCAATGCAAGATAGTGCCTAAACATTAAGAAAAGGAAAGGAAAGGAAAGGAAGGAGAAAGTTAAAGAATAAATTAACAAATCACTTATTTTGGAGATATTCAGGTCAATAAAACAAATAACTTAATTCTTATGCACACACACATATTTTGGGCAAAATTATGAAAATAGGTGCTGCTTTAAAGAATAACACATATGAAGAGAAACATTGTAATCTTTTGGCCTTTCTAGCTTTCAAGAATGGAGCTTAATGAAGAAAGAGTACAGGCTTTGGAATCCAGCTGACCCCTGCGTCCTTTACCAGCTGTGTGGCCTGGAGCCTGCTCACCTGTAAAAGGGAGACAGTGTGAAGAAGAGTGCAGAGTCAGCTAGGCTACACTGATAGGATGCAATAACCATCATTTCACTTTCCTTCAGGCTCATTTGTTATATTTGTGTCCTGGACTAGACTGTTCTTTGGAACTTGATAGGTCTAAACCAAAAACTGGATAAATGGCTAAACTAGCAGCCCTTCAGAGATGACACTGTACTCAAGATATTCTCAGAAAGATTAGGATTGCATCATAGTTTCTTAGAATTTTTTTCTTAATAGTTGGAAGTCATAGAAATTTACCCAATTTGTCAGAAATTGAAAATATCCTTAATGACTCTTTTAGTCACTTTCAGTAATGACTAGAAGAAAATATTATGAAATATTCTCTAAAGATTCCACATACTTTTCTCATAGCTCTCATGTGTGTGACATTCGTTATTCTCAAAATTAATTATTTTTATTTTTTTTTTTAAGATTTTATTTATTTATCTGACAGAGACACAGCAAGGGAAGGAACACAAGCAGGGGGAGTGGGAGAGGGAGAAGCAGGCTTCCCGCGGAGCAGGGAGCCCGATGCGGGGCTCGATCCCAGGACCCTGGGATCATGACCTGAGCCAAAGGCAGATGCTTAACGACTGAGTCACCCAGGCGCCCCTCAAAATTAATTATTTTTAAAATGCAAACTAAAAACTTCATTTGAAAGAGTAGGTGTTAAAAAAAATATTCTGCTTTTCCAGCACAATTTGCTGAGGAGAAAAAGTGTTAGCTACTAGTATTTGGTTGTAATGAGAAACCTTCCCTCTATTCCAAAGTTTGGATAAAGACCTGATGATACTAAAATCACATACTTGTAAAAATTAATAATTAAGTCAGCAAATATTGACTGATTGCATCTTAGGAATGCGAGATGTGTGCTAAATGCTGTAGAGTACTGCACATTTTTTTTTTTTAATTATTATCGCTCTTTGTTGGTTACTCTACAGGTTGGCCAAGGCGGGGTGGATATCGGGGACAGAAAGGTCTTGTTGCTCCTGTTTTATTACAAGTAAGGCAAGTCAGACTCAGACAGGGAGTGACTTTTCCAAGATCTCAAAGCTTAACAGTGGCAGAACTGGGAACTTGGGTTTTCAATCTAACATATATACTTCTTCAGCAATACTACTTTGTTAAGTTTTTAATTCAGCATATCAGACTACACTTACGAAAAAAAAATATGATCCCTTTTAAAACCTAGCGAATTTCTTTATGGACTGTTTTGACTGAAATGAAGTAAGAAATCAAAATGTAGAGAGCTGATTTTTCAGTATCTGATGACAACAGCTAGTTTTCTTCCATGGATATTAAAAATGCCGGCTTTAGGATGAAATGACAGGAGGTGGGAGGGCTGGGGGAGTTCAGGGATGTGCCCTCGCAGGCAGCTCCTGGTTTTACACTCACAGCATCTGGAGCCCAATTAGCTTTTGCCTGGAATAAGATTTCTTATCTCACTGGTTTTGTCTGTGAAAACTCTGCAGTGTGAAAATTAACAAAATTTTTAAAATTACGGTAAACGACTCAAATATTTTTAGATGTCTCATATGGTCACACAGGCCTCCAATCACATCCCCAAATATTGAATCTTAATACTGATTGTTTTTTCTTACGTTTAACCATCTGAGTTCCAGCACAGAATTCACTGTTGACTCTTTTGCACATTCATTCCCAATGCTTCACCCAAGGAGGAAGGGAACAAAGTAAATTGTACATAACTGTTCCCTGTAAAGGAGGACAGGAAAAGGATCCTTGCCAAGGGCATCCGATTAGGGCTGGGCCCTGTGCAAAGTGAGGGCACATTCAAGCCTTTCTTATCGAAGAGATCTGTCTGGCACTCGTCAGGCTGTGTTACTTGATCACAGCGGGATAAAAATGCACACCCAGGGCAAATCTGTAAACACCAGCTTAATCTGCATGGGAAGAGTCACTGTCATCTCCTTTGACAGAAAAAGCCTCCAGGACACATTCCAGCAGTGACAGTCACCTCAGTGTCTTAAAAATCTTGCTAGATTTATCACAGAACTGTTAGAAATGTTAGAAGGCTGCATTGGGGGGAAAAGAATGAGTATTTTCTTCACAATTTTATTTCTTTGAAGGTAAATTTTACACTGCGACTAAAATAAAAATAACTTTATTACCCTAGAAGCTGTAGTGTCTTCAACATTATTAAATGACAGCATCATTTTAATGTACTATTAAAGCTTCAAGCAATCTGACTACTCTGTATCTTAGCACCATCCATCGGATAGAATAGGTTAGAGAGGATCATCCTAATACTTAACTTAGTTTTTTATTAATGTGTGTCAGTGGAAAAAAAACCCACAAAATGATTCGGGGTAGTATTTATGGACAGACATGAGCAGACTTGTAGAGACACCTGGATAAAAATGATCAGATAGTGGTAAAAACTAAATTGTATTAAGTAATGAAATATAATTAACCCACAAAGTATAATTTTCTCCAAGTCCTGGGAATGTTGCATGTGAATCTTCATAATACTAAATTTAATGATAGACAAATAATCATCCACTCCCCCCAAGCACCACTCCATGTCACACAAAATCCTGACTTCTGAAGTCTTACTTCTTTGCAAAATGAAAATTCTTACCATTAGAGGTGGTTGGAGGTGGAGTAGACAAGAAACCCTCTGAGAATTTGATGAGTGCTATGAGCTTTCTCTTCAGGAAAAAAAAAAAAATCACACACAGAATATTTGGTAACAGTTTCAGGGAATTCACCACCCCCCTAAAAATCCTCGTATCCTGAGTTAAGAACCTCTAATGTATACATTGAAGTGAATGATTCGTTCTGAATGCAGTCAAAGCACTATGGAGGGATGGGCAATTCCCAAAGTCATTCTGAGCTGTCATCACAGCTGGAAAATGTAGACTTTAAATTTTCTCTTAATTCCCTGCCTGAGTTCACCTGAGAATTACTTAACTTTAGGCTCTACTTTCATTTAATTCAACATCCTGGCTAATTCTTGAGTAAACATATGTTTGGCCATACATATATGGAAAGGAACATATTGAAAACATTAAGTGTTTAAAAAATGGTCTACATTAGTTACTTCCATATATGTTCATTTGAATAAGGTGAAGCATCAAGAAAACTAGTTACCGGGAGCCTTATTTATCCAAGATGAATACCTAGAGGTATTCTAAGTATTAGTGTCAGCGTTTGCAAGAAAAAATTATCCCATTAAAATAGCCCTCATGAATAATTCAGAAAGTTCAATTTAATGGAGAAAGGGGGAGACAGAAACAGGTTATCAAATTTGTTGGAAACCCGTGTTTCTGCACAGCTTTTTTTTATGAGCAGTCATAATGTAGGTTATTCTTTGTTCTGTATCCACATGAAGAAGTAGATCTCAACATTTACATTTTTTTTACCTTTAGATTTCTGTTTGTAGCATTCATAAGCACACTTTTTCAAATAATATTTTCTGAAGAATGTGTTCTGAACTCTGGATTCCCGATTCTTTTTCTTCTTCTTCTTCTTCTCCTTCTTCTTCTTCTTCTTCTTCTTCTTCTTCTTTGGTTGTTGATTGGTACTGTTTGCCAGTGTTGAAAGAGTAACAGACTTAAAGGAAATAGACAAGGGATGACAAACTTTCTGTATGAAAAAGATCATCACTAAGGTGGACACTGGTTGTTTACCTGCTGTGTTTTTGGCCAGGTATGTCCAAAAAACAAAAACAAAAACAAACCAAAAAACAAACCAAAAAAACAGAAGCCACTCTAGCAATTCCTTGAAGGAATAGAGAGAACTGAGCTTATATGACATTTGTAAGAACTGGGGGAAAAATGTTGTAGAAGGGAGACAGATGGATTAAGGAGAAAGGAGGATAGCAATGGGATTGAGTAGTTCACAAAGCATGAAGAGTCTCTTCTTTATGAAATTACAAAGATCACTGTTCCTCATGTAGAGAAGCCTGATAAATGTAGAATGTCTCAGATTTGAAACATAACAACCAAAGGTTTTTGAGTTTTAACTATTAATCAATAAGTACTTTTCTTACTGTGTGAATAGCATATTATTTACTACAGAAAAAAAAAAAAGATATGTCATATGTTCCCTGCTTTTCTGTTTTTCTGTGCCTACTATATACCATATTAATTAATTTACACATATTTTGTAAAGATAAAGCTGCAAATGTTAATAATTATGAACCAAATAGCCACAAAGTTGTATAGTGCTGATACTTCCAGTACCTCCTCTTTTTCCTTCTTATCCTCCTCAACATCATCACAACAGAGACAACAAGACTTAAGGGTGGGAGGAAATTGTGTAAACTGAAGTGGCAGAAAAACCTTTGTGGGAAAGATGGTACTTCACTCAGCCTGTGCAGGGAATTTCTTGGGGCTGAGGCGGGGGGTAGATATGGGAACGGTGGGAATGGCAGTTCTTAAGAGGGGCAGGAATGAGAAGGGTTGCAGGTGCAAGTCGGGTTCCCTAGGAAGCAGAATCTGAGAAGGAGATTCACGTACTGAAGGCTTTCCAAAGGATGCTTTTGGAATCAGTACCTAGAGAAGAGAAGAGAAGGAAGCAAGCGTGGGCAGAAGGAGAAGTGGGCAGAGGCTGAGAGGTAACAAAGTCTCAGTGTGGAAGCCTCAGCCTACCAGAGGAGCCCTGCAGGTGGAACAGCCTTTTAGAGCTGTCCCAATTTGGGTCTAGGAGGCCAGGCCTTTATAACCCTACTTACATTATTGGGTGTAGGTTGCCCTGGGAAGGGGGCATGGCTTTGGGTAAGTTTTCTCTGTTCAGCTGTGGTAAACCCTGAAGGGGGCTGAGATCTAAGGGCTATCTGCTAGCAACACTCAGTATCTAGGAGAATAAGTCCTAGATTCCCAAAGAGAATCACAGGGAAAATGGGATGGACAAGTATTAAAACAGTTCAGGTAGAAAAAACGGTACATGAGGGTGACTCAGCAGTAGGAAAGAGTGGCACAATGAATAGAAAAACCTGCATGTAAGCAAGGTATTTGTAATACATAGGGCAAAGATAGTTGAACCAAATTATGAAAGGGCATTAAAAGCCAGGCTGAGGTTTCCCATGTAACGTAGTAATACATAGGAGGCTCTTCTTTTTTTTTTTTTTAAATATTTTATTTATTTATTTGAGAGACAGAGAGAATGTGCAGTGGGGAGGGGAAGGAGGGGAAAGAGAGAGAGAGAAGCAGACTCCCTACTGAGCAGGAAGCCCAATGCAGGGCTCAATCCCAGGATCCAGAGATCATGACCTGAGCCGAAGGCAGACGCTTAACGGACTGAGCCACCCGGCCACCCCACAGGAGGCTCTTCTATCTGACTTTGAAAGGAAAAGAAAATGCATAAATAGAATAAATCCTCCAATGTGTGTTGTCAATGAAGCAGAAGGAGAATCTTGAGTCAAATAGGATGTGGAAGAAATTGATAATCACCTCTTCAATACTGTGTTTCTTTTTCTTTGGTAAGTGATCCCCTTTACCCATGTAGGCTTTTCATGAAGAGAAAGGAGATCAGTGAGATATAAGTCAGGTAGGGTTTTAGGGAAAGCTCTTTTAAGTGTGACTTTTTTGCCCCCTCCCCCCTCTTCCAGACTGAAGCTCAGAAATGATGGCTAAAGCTCCAGAACCCATCTTAATCCACGAGGAAAACCCCGGGAAGAATTGCAAAGACCTCAGCTTGCACACTCTTGAGCCACTGAACTGATGCCATTTGTCCTTTTCTTCTAGATTTTTCATTACATGAAAAAATCCTTATGTGTTTAAGTCACCGTAATTGGATCTCTGATACCTACAACCAAATGCAGTTCCTACAGATGACCAAAGGTTTGGCAATAGACAGGGCTTGCAATTAACCTATGCCAGTGGGAGAGAGTTAAAAAAAAAAAAAAGAGTTAAAAAATTATCTATCATCTATCTATCTATCATCTCTTTATTTCTCTATCTATCCATCTATCTTTGCCCTCAAAGGGGCTACTATTGAGTTAGGAAGATAAGACTTACCTTGAAAGAATGATTAATATAATGTATAATGATAATGAAACACCTGTTTAATTTCATACTACAAAAGATATATCATATAGGAGTTGAAAGGAGAGGAAAACTAGTGGGAACTTGGTCACCAGAGAAGGCTTCACTATCAAGGGAAGACATGAATTCAGCCATGAAGAATGGATAGATTTGCATAGGAAAAGAAGATGGCAGGCAGGTTTGAGTAAAACCATCACATTGAAGATGGCATGCTTTATGGAATAGAATCAGAAATATAGTAGGTTGGTTAATAGAGTAATAGAGAATGGTGGGAAGCTGGCAAGTCACACAGGGAAGGGTGGATTTAATGTGAGAGAAGGTAGGGAGCCACTGAAAGTGAATGCATGCACGTGACTTTGAAGAGCCTGGGTACAGTCTGGAATGAATTTGAGAGAAGTCTGGACATGAAGAGATGCAGCCAAGAGATAACAACCCAGTCACCCAGAGGCCAAATGCTAAGAGGGAGAATCATATTGCGCCTGTGAGAAGGAATGGGAAGGCATGGATTCAAAAGATATTTCCATCTTTCAACTAGTGGGTAATATTTACCCTCATCCTTAAAAAAAAGACACAAGGCAGGAACCAGTGGTGACCAACACCGTAGCGCACATTCATTACTGCTCTGGGCAAAAGGCTGTCATAATTTTCCACTGGCCTTGGGGACAGAGGAAGCCTTTATTGCAAAAGCCCTTCCTGAGGATGCTGTGTTTTTCTAACTACTTAAATATTCTTTAGGCCCATCAATAAGATTTTATAGGTTTATTGATATAAAATTATAATTTTCCTGTTAAATGTGCTGTCATTTTTGTTGTTCTGATTTTTATCACATTGTGGTTAAGAGTGGGCTCCAGAATTGGACCATTTGGGTTTTTGAGTCCTGTCTTTTCTGAATCCCAATTCTATGACCTTGGACAAAGCTTAAGCTCTGCATGCCTTAGTTTCCTTGCATATAAAATGAGAATGACATTTTGTTCATTTGAGGTTTAAATGTCTACGTTAATGCATATAAGGAATTTAGAATGCCCTGGTATATAGTGTTCAATAAATGTTAGTATTATTATTATTATTTTGAAGTTAGCTGGTTTCTATCTGGTTCAATGGGTAAATAATGTGTTCCTATTATGACACGCTCTCTATTGGGGAAAAATAATTATTTGTAATAAGAAAAGGAAAATGAAAGAAACCCTACCTCAAGTCTTTAATACAGCTGTTTCCTCCAAAAGTTGCATTTTTTTTTTTCTAGTTTCTGGGCCTCAAGCCCTCAGAGTCCTCTCTGTATCTTCACTTCTGTTCTCATTGTCACCAGTGTGGTGTTCAGGTTACTCAGCTTTGAAACATGGAACCATGGAGAGGAGACCTCTCCCAACGTTCCCCTAGTCTGTTGTCAAGTTATCTGTCTTTTCTCAATCTTGATTTACCTTCTGTAAAATGTGGGTCCAAATATGTGCTGAATTTATTCCACTTATTCAAGAAATTCAGAGGAACAGATATATTTAAAAGTGCTTTATACACACTAACTACTGTTCAAATGGACTTTATTTTCATCAGTAACACCATATTATCCATTGTCTACCCTTCACATCCAGCAGAGTTAACGGACAACTAAATCACTTTCATTTTAGGAGTTTGTCTACTAAAGCCAACGCCGGGGGTTGGGGGGTGGGGAATGGGAAATGGGTGGTGTGTGTGCTGGAAAGCTTGCCCTCTGAATTCCCTCACTTATCGGCTCTTGATGCCACTTCTTGGTAGCCTGCCTATATATCCTTCCATTTGTGTTGCTTCTCCAGCATCAGGGGCTTTCCATTAAAATCAGACTCCCAAGAAAATTTTCCATTTGATTCTCAGAGAAATTAAATCCCTCTCTCAAGTAACTGGACCAAGATTTCCAGCCATTCTGGAACACGTTGTGCCAGTATTCCATTTTGAGCGAGATCAAAGACTTCAGATCAGAACATACACTGGGCCTCTGACAATGACTGAGGTCTCCCTGGCTAGTAGTCTAGTGGCCAGTTAGTTTCATGGAACTGCTAATCCCTGTCACGCTTAGCTCTCTAGCTCTAAAGCCAATGTTCTGCTGGCATTTTCCTGGCACTGTGTTACTGTGTGCTCCTGGACCTGATTGTCCCGTTCTTCTGAGCCCTGTGAAATCCCAAATCCACTGTAAACAGCTCCTCTCCTTCCTGAGAAGTTCCCTTCATTTCTAACCTTGCGTCAAATTTGCTTCTCTCCACAGCACACTTCTGCCCCGAATTCCTTTGTGAGTGGACAACTGAGGTTGGTTTACTTCTACCTATGGGTAGACTTCTACTGGCTTCAATTATGGGGACAATAGTGCATGACAGGAGGGCTCACATGCCACTTGTCGGCTTGTATGAATGTGGTAGGGGCTTTGTCTTTGACCTGCCTCTTACAAACACCAACATTCAAATACATCCCTAGACAAGATGAAAAACAGGTAATGATAAGAATATGGGAAAGGGAACTGCATTAGCAAAGTTTTAAGTTTCCAGACCAAATGTCTACAAAAAATCCATACATCAGTATATCCTAAGGTATTATCCTATATAAATACTTGAGAAAGTCTTTCTTCGTGCATTGACTCATTTAGAAACTTAAAACTGCCAGGGGGAAGGACAGCTCTTCATTATTGTTACTTTTTTAAAGAGGAAATTGTGACTCCAAGTGGCAAGTGACATCCTTGAGGTTACCTGGTAAGTGAGAAATAACTCCCTATTAGACATTTGTTGTCTAAAACTTGTTCAGAACCTTTCTATGTAGCTCCAGGATTTCCCAGTTAAAACATTAATAATTTGTATGTCATAGGAATATGGGGCTTTTAAAAAAGGTGTGTAATTTTATCATGTAATTAATTCATCATTTGTACTTGAGGAACATGGCCTTGCACCAACTCACTCTCTAATCTTACACTTAAATAAAATGACCCTGTAAGAATGGTTTTCTGCACAGCAGAGCCCTCGGAGCTGTCAAGCTCAGATGCTTGTTTCCCACTTAATGGAGAGGGCTTGCATGGGTGAAATGGTTTTATCCGGACCTAAACCCTTGCCATCAATAAGCGACTGGCCTGAAGGCATGAAGTGACAGAGTAATACTTTCACAATTAATTTCCTTAACTGGTGTTGCTGGTCTTTGGAGACTGGTCTCCTCTATGGGACATTGCTTCAGAAGGCAAAGTGAACATTTTTCAGCACACAATTGTCGCTACATTTCTTTAATCCCATGGGGTGAAGTAAATCTGTGTAAGATTTGCAGTTCTGTGGCTGATTCAAGGCAGCTTCAGAGAAGTCTATTCTTCACCAAATCTAAAGAAAATTTTTTAAAAATAAAAAAAAAATTTACCAAGTAGCAGCCAAATCACCTGTCAGGAGTAGATAAGACTAAGAAAACTTCCATTTTTTTGAGGACCTAAATACAATATTCCATCTTAATCTTCACAGTAGCCCTTTGAAGCCGGCTATTATACTTCTTATTTTTTTAGATTAAAAAGTTGAGGCTCAAGAATTAAGTCACTTAAATAAGGCCATAGAAATAAAAAGTGACAATTCTGTTAAACTCTGAATGCCAGGTTTCCCCCCACTTTGCTGCATAGTTTCACAGAAACTACACAGGGGCATCTTCTCTTGGACCTATCATGTACTCATTTTCTTTGAGTACTATGAAACCAATACAAATTCCTAATTTTAAACAGGTTTACAATTGAAAACATTATTGCAGGCCAGTCATTGTTTTTCATGTGCATTAAAAGGCTGATCTATCCTGTCAATGAGGAGTATGCACTTTTCTTTCTGCCTTTTTTTTTTTTTTTTTTTTTGCTTATCCCTTTTTTAGAAGGCACTCTATAAACAACATTCTGATTTAGAAAAGAAAGTCTACCTTGAATTTATACTTGGTACCAATTTATGTTGTAACATTACTGACGGTGTCACTTAATTTGCCTAGTTGCCTATGGTCTAAATGTAGGTAATTTACAAACCTTTAACAATTTTCAGCTTTGCTAAATGGTACAGAGAACTGCAATTACACTTAAAATGCACTGGCGCTCTATATGTCAGTAAAAAGCACCTACAAAGACATAATTACAATGTAATTGCCCAGAAGTTCATGAAGTAAACATACATTATTAGAAGGCACTCATCTGTTCAATTTAAGTAACATTACAGCTAACATATTGCATAAATAGAGAGCCATTTTGTGACTAGTTACTGTAATAACAGGAGTTTAAATTAAAATGTGGTGCCTAAGTATATGTATTCTTAAGATCATTTCAGATATGTTATTCAATACCCAGTGGCTTGATTTTAACCTGTAAAAAGTGCATTTTAAATATTATATTCATTTTATGGAAATATTTACAATCAATGTATAGTGTCAGATCTGATTGAAAACTGGCGTTACAGAAAAAGCTTTCAAAAAGTTTTAACCCTGAGAAGAAATACACGGATTCATATTTGCCATACATTTAGAAATATGATGCACATATAAGAGGATGGCCCATTAAGATCTAATGCTGTACAGAAAATACAGATCAGTAGCTTGGAATCGTTAAAATAATTTTGCCCTGCATTATTATACATGTATCAGCCCCAGGCTTCATATTTTCATCTATCACATCAAAGCTGCATTACGTATACCAAAGGATCTGAGTTGCACATTTTGGAGGACAAGGATAACATGTACAGAGGTCTTTGTCTGTAATCAGCTTTGTCTCAAAACCCTTCTATGACTCCCCTAAAATGATGGGCTTGTCTTTGTTTGAAATACTGTGAGAAAGTAAATGGTAGAAGTGGGGGACAGGAGAAAAAGGGAACCACAAACCTGAAGCTGATATCAGCAAAATATATTGTTAGTAATTATATTTGTAGTATAAGACCTTTTGTCCTGAAGCCTCTCAAAGTACTTAGCAAACTGCCTCAATAGCATTTTTGACACACATCTAGTCCTAGGTTCAAGAACAAGAAGAAAAGAGCAAAGGAAAGACAATGCCTTATCCAGTTACCTAGGACAGTCAGATTTTAGCCAGAACAGAAGAAAACAAAGTAAACCTTTGGCAAGATGTTCCATGAGTGCTTCCTAAGTAAGTGGGGTCTGTAGTATTGCAAGATAAGATCTTATTTCTTGCTAACTCTCCTCCATCCTCATTTTCCCAAAAGATAGAGTCAATACCTGCAAAATAGCATTAATCATTAGAGGAACGCTCCTGATTTAGGCTAATTAGAGAAGAATAAGCAGGTTACTTCTTATAAAAAATATGTAGACATATTTTTTTTCTTTTTGGCAATGTCTACCTGTTTGTTTTTATTGATATATTGAGGATTTAGGCACAATAGTTGAGTCTTTTAACCTTTGTATGAATTTGAATATAACTACTGCCTTACCAATTACAGTTTGGACCTGTAGATTTGAGCCAATATCTTGTCAACCTTGCACAGGGCAAAAGTCCTTCTCATTTTCAACAATATTTGATGAAAGTAAATTTGAATTAGTAGAAATGGAAAGGAAGTTTAAAAAGATAAGTTCCTGCAAAGAATACAATAAAATAGTCTTTCTTGAATTTATCGTTGAGAAATCATTAAACTCATCTCCTGGTCCAAAGTAGTGATGGAAACTTTGAGAGCTTTCTCTCTATTAGAAGGAATGTGGACAAAGCCAGCATTAAAAGTACTGCTTTCAACATGTATTTTTCTAGATTTTCAGTATACTTTGGTTTAAATGAAAATTTGAACATTGAGTAACTTCTATAAACCTCCATTTCCGGTCATGTTTCTCCAGCACACTCTCAGCTGTCTGCCTTCACCTAGAACCAATCCTTTTTAAAGATTCATTTCCAGTTGCGGGTGCCTGGGTGGCTCAGTTGGTTAAGCGACTGCCTTCGGCTCAGGTCATGATCCTGGAGTTCCGGGATCGAGTCCCGCATCGGGCTCACTGCTCGGCAGAGAGTCTGCTTCTCCCTCTGCCCTCTTCCCTCTCGTGCTCTCTGTCTCTCATTCTCTCTCTCTCAAATAAATAAATAAAATCTTTAAAAAAAAAAAAAAAAGATTCATTTCCAGTTGCTACATCCCATCTTACACGTGGAGAAGAACAGTGAAACAGTGCGTAGGCCATGACACCCGATCTAGATCAAGTCCTCCATGATTTTTCTGACTCCTGACCAGCCACCTGGATCCTGCCCAGGCAGAGTCATGATCAGTACCTAGCAGATAGCTGGAATATGGCTTCCATCTTGGTCCAGGCTACTTGGGTAGTTCAAATCATAGCTAAATTAGTAAATACAATTCTATTATGATCCCATTAGGCACAGTTCATCTTTTGCTCGTGCATTAGAGTTGTGCTTCTACTTGAGACACTTCTACTCTATCTTTTCACTGAAGAAGCTTGCCGCCATTTTGTTTGATGTGGAAGCATGGTTCTTACAGGCAACCTGAAATTCTACAGCCAGACATTACTTTGAATGTCTTAAGGAGTGATTGCTTTTAAGGTATAAATGATCATAATATATGTAAGACTTTAAGACTAACTAGTATCAGAGGGTTCAAAATTGAAGTTTTAACTCAAAAGCCAATAGGACATATTAAATTCTAAGGTGGGCCTGTGAAAAAAATGTCTACATGAAGATTTACAAGGGAACACTTGGTTTGTGAATACAAGAGATGCATGAGAATTCTTCTTACTTTGAATGGACTACTGAGGAGAAAAATATACAGTATTGTCTGGGTTCTGTTCAAAAGAAGAATCTACTGATTGCAGTAGGAAGCTAAAGGCAAATTTGGATCCTAGAACCTGAAGAATAAATTGCAATGAACCACTCAGTATGGAGTAGCATCCATTGGGAGCCAGAGGAATTTCACAAGAGTGGTACCATTGATAGGAGTCTCCAAGAACCCTTAAATTCCCACTGAGGACTGATTTTACCATCTGTCAGACCCAGAAAGTAGAAAGCCACTCAGCCTAATAAGAAAAGCCCTGTCTCTCACCTTTCCTCCTTCTCCTTTTTAACTTGAAATGGCTTAACACAGCAGCTACCAAGTGAAGTAGAAGGTAAGTAGGAAAAAAGGGAGGAAATTGAACTGTAATCCTTTTATGATGTTGCAGGCAACCACTAACTAGCTTGTGGAAAGGGAAGGAAAAATTTAGCTTGAGAAGAAAATCGAAGTATTGATTATCTTCTACTGGACATTTTCTAATTACTGAACCAAGAATATATCTTAAAGAGAGCATAAAATTCATGGAATCTGCCCAAGTTTTTATCCAGGGAGAGAAACATTTGTTTCAATGAAAATTTTTAAACTGATGATGAAATAGGAAGATAAAGTTAAACTTTCATTATATCACAAATTGTATTTGTTCAACATATGTATTATAATAACTATCATTTTGTGTAAGTTTTCCTCAAACATCTCGAAATAGGGTAGTTGTAAAGTCGGTGGAGGGTGGGAAGTGGGAGTGGGGGAAAATTGGGGAAATATTAAAGAGAGGAAATAGCAAAGAGCATATGATGGTCAGGAAAAGAAGGTGCAGGAAGAACAAAATCAGCCAGGGGAAATGAGAGCGTTGGAAGAGCAACATTCCAGTGAGTTTATTAAGGAAATAAACGAGTGAAAGTGTGAATGGGAAAAATAAGTGAAGTAAGTAACTTGTAGTCCTTCAGGGGGTTAACTTTGAACTTTCTAGATAGCATATAAATGCCACAACACTCTAATAAAAATTGCTTCTCACTGGAAAGACTTATAAAATGGAAAAAAAAAACTATTCCTTGATTTAAACACACTATGATGTTATATTTGATTCTGTAGTAAATTCCCAACGGCCTAATTCTTATACCTGCTGTGAAACTCATAGGGGATGAGCAATACAGACTTTTACTTATGGAGAAAGGTCAGAATCTGCCTCAGGGCATTATTTCATAAACATCATGTTTGTACATATTTATCTTCTTAGAAGGCCAACCATGTTTTCATTAGGAACACCAAACACATAAGAAGCTTTGGCAGACTGTGTACATAAGTAAAAGAAAAGGGATCTTTATCTGTCAAACTGACAAATGCTTATATTTGCCCTTAAAAAAATGCAATACCATTTAAATTTGAGTGTCTTTGCTCAAAAATCATTGCAGAGCCATGTAAAACCTCCCCAAAAGATTCAAGATTGATTAAAAGCTCCTTGAGAGTAAAGACTGTTGTTTCTCTTTGCCTTTCTTGTCACTTGTAAAATATGTAAAAGACATATAGAAAACCGTGCATATTTTATTTTATTATTTAATTATTTATTTTTTAAAGATAACATTCACCCATTTTTATTTCATTTATTTAGTTTTTAAGTAGGCTCCACACCCAACATGGGGCTTGAACTCATGATCTGAGATCAAGAGTTGCATGCTCTACCGACTGAGCCAGTCAGGCACCCAATCTGTACACATTTTAAAAGCACCCTTTTATATATTTCACATATATACACCCATGAATGTGGCACTGCAATCAAGATAGTGAATTTAATCATCATCCCCCAAATTTCCCCTTGCCACCACTTGCCCTTCCATGCTTCCACCATACACAGGCAAATGCTGAACCCTTTCCTGTCACTATCAATTAGTTTGCATTTTCTAGAATTTCATTTAAGTGGAATCATACAGTATGTGTTCTTTTTAATTATCTCTAGATTCAACTACAGTGTTGTGTGTACCAAAATTCATTCCTTTCTATTGGTGAGTATTATTTCATTGCACGGATAAACCACAATTTGTTTACCTATTTACCTGTTGATGGATATTTGGGTTGTTTCCAGTGGGGTTACTCCAGATAAAATTGATATGTATATTCATATACAAGATTTTGCTTCATGAATATGTTTTCATTTTCCTTGAGTAAGTATCTAGGAATGGAATGGCTGAGTCATATGGTAGGTATCTGTTTAACTTCTAAGAAGCTGCCAAGATGTTTTCCAAAGTGGTTGTGCCATTTTAAACTCATATTAGCAGTGAATGAGAGTTCCAGTTACTCCACATGCACATCAACACTTGATGTGATTACTTTGTAAAAATTTTAGCCATCCTAGTAGGTGTATCATGTTATTTCATTATGATTTGAATATGAATTTCCTAAGGAATAATGATGATAAGCATGTATTCATGTGGTTATTTACTATCTGTATATCTTACTTGGTGTAGTGCCTGTTAAAATACTTTGACCATTTTTATAATTGGGTTGTTTGTTTTCTTCTTATTGGGTATTGAGATTTCTTTATATATCTAGATCCAAGTCCATTATTAAACATAAGATTTACAAATATTTTCTCTCAGTGTATGGCTTGTCTTGTTTTATCCTCCTAGTGGTATATTTTGAAGAACAGATGTCCTTAATTTTGATAAATCCAATTTTTTAAAAGATTTTATTTATTTATTTGACAGAGAGAGACACAGCGAGAGAGGGAACACAAATAGGGGGAGTGGGAGAGGGAGAAGCAGGCTTTCCGCAGAGCAGGGAGCCTGATGCGGGGCTTGATCCCAGGACCCTGGGATCATGACCTGAGCTGAAGGCAGACGCCTAATGACTGAGCCACCCAAGCACCCCAATAAATCCAATTTTTTAATATTTTCTTTTTGGATGATGATTTTGGTGTTTTAGATAAGATTTCTTTTTTTATCCTATGTTTTTATCTTATGTTTTCTTCTAGAAGTTTTCTAATTTTAGGTTATACATTAAAGTCTGTTATTCATTTGGAGTTGAATATTCATATGGTATGAAATATGAATTCAAGGGGGTTTTTTGGGAAGTCCAGTTCTCAGCTTAATTATTTAAAAAGACTATCCTGTCTTCCCTGGATTGCTTTTGCATCAGCATCAAAAGGCAGAATGAATGGATAAAGAAGATGTGGTTCATATATGCAATGGAATATTACTCAGCCATCAGAAAGGATGAATACCTACCATTTGCATCGACATGGATGGAACTGGAGGGCATTATGCTAAGTGAAATAAGCAGAGAAAGACAATTATCGTATGGTTTCACTCATATGTGGAACATAAGGAATAGTGCAGAGGACCACAGGGGAAGGGAGGGAAAACTGGATGGGAAGAAATCAGAGAGGGAGACAAACCATGAGAGACTCTGGACTCCGGGAACCAAACTGAGGGTTACAGAAGGGAGGGTGTAAGGGAATGGGGTAACCAGGTGATGGGTGTTAAGGAGGGCACGTGTGGTGATGAGCATTGGGTGTTATACACAACTAATGAATTGTTGAACACTACATCAAAAATTAATGATGTACTATGTGTTGGCTAATTGAACATAAAAAAAGGTATGTGAAAAAATCAATTGGCTATAAAAAAATCAATTAGCTACATATGTATGGAGCTGTCTCTGGACTCTCTCTTTTGTTTCATATATTAATGTATCTACCTTGATGTTAATATAGACACTTGACTTTCGTAGCTTTAAAACAAATCTTGAAATCAGGTAAGTTAGTATTCCAGCTTTGCTCTTCTTTTTCAAAGTTGTTTTATCTATTCTAAGTTCTCCTCATTTCCATGTGAATTTTAGAATCAGTTTGTCAAGTTCTACAAAATAGCCATACATGGATTTTTTATTGAGATTGCATTAAATCTAAAAATTGATTTGGGAAGAAGTGACATTATAACTATCAAGTATTCTACATGAGCACAGTATGTCTTTTTACTTATTTAGGGCTTCTTTAATTACCCTCAGAAATATTCTATAATTTTCAGTGAACATAAGTCTTGATGCCTTATGTCAGATTCATTCCTAAGTATGTTATATTTTCATTTCTGTTATAAATGGCATTATTCCTTCAATTTTATTCTGATTTTTTGTTCTTAGCATGTAGAAATACAATGTAACTTTATATTGATTTTATACTTTTCACCTTTCTAAACTCACTCATTGCCTCTAGTAGCTTCTACTATAGATTCCTTCAGATTTTTTACATATACAGTCATGTAGTTTGTGAATAAAGACTTGTGTTTCTTCCTTTCAATTTTGGATGGCTTTTCTTTTCTTTTCCTTTCCTTTTCTTTTCTTGACTTATTGCATTAGGTCCAACATCCAGTACATAGAATGGGTAAAAATGGACATCCATGCCTTACTCTTGATCTTAGGGAAAAAGCATTAGTGTTTTACTAGTAAGCATGACGCTGACTGTAGGTTTTGTAGCTGTTCTTCTTCAGGTTGAGGAAGTTTCCTTCCGGTTTTAGATTGCTGATGGTCATTATTTTTTAATCAAGAAGTGATGTTGGATTATGTCAAATACTTCTCTGCTCCTATTGAGATGACGTATGGTTTTTCTTATTTTGTCTGTTAATATGGTGAGCTATGTTGATTGAATTTTGAATGCTAAACATTATTCCATAGGCTAACCCCATTTGCTAATGATGTAGTACACTTTTTTATACATTGTTCGATGCCATTTGCTAAAATTGTGTTGAGATTTTTTAAAAATCTATATTCATGAAAGATATTGGTATGTAGTTTTCTTATAATGTCTTTTTCTAATTTTAGTGTAAGAGTAATGTTGGCCTCATGGAATTAGTTAGGAAATATTCCCTGATCTTCAATTTTCTAGGAAAGTTTATGTAAAAGTCTTCTATTAAATGCTTGGTAGAATTTTCCAAGGAAGCCACCTGGAGTTGTCTTTGTGGAAAGATTGTAATGCTAAATTCAATTTCTTTAGTTATTTTAATAGAGAGAAGGTATCAGGTTGTCCACTTTCTGTGTGATCTTTGGTAGTTTATCACTTTCAAGGAATATATTCATTTAATCTGGATTGTCAAGTTTTTTTTTTTTTTTTTTACAGAAGTTGTTCATGATATCCCCTTGTCATTTTAGTACCTTTTAGAATGATGGTCTCCTTTTTCATTCCTGATACTGTTTATTTGTGTCCTGCTATTTTTTTCTGACAGGTGACTAGAAGTTTATAAATTTAATTGATCTTTGCAGAGAAGCAGCTTTTGGTTTCATTTATTTTCTCTATTGATTTTCTGTTATCTATTTCATTGATTTCTTCTTTGAACTGTATTATTTTCTTTCCTGTGCTTTCTTTGGGTTTCATTTGTTCTTTTTCTATTTTGTAAGGTAGAAACCGAGGTTATTGATTTAAGACCTTTCTTATTTTCTACAATAGCTGTTTAGTACTATAGCAAAAATCTATTAACCTAGCATCGTTGCCCACTGAAATTATCTTTCAAAACCAAAGTGAGTTTAGTGGTTCTTTAAAAAGTTAAACAGAATTACCAAAGATCTAGAAATTCCACTGCTTTTATACAAGGAACATGTTGAAGAAAAACATAAGATGGGATTCGAAAGGGAGAGAGAAATCAAATAAAGAAAGATCGTGTATGTCATTTTAAAGATTCCAAACCTTACTTATGGACAAATAAGGAAACTCTTGAAATCTAAGTGAAGGTGTGCTATGATCAAAGTTTCACATTACATTAATCTTCCTGGAAGAAGTATCAGTTGGGTTAGCAGGAATCTGAAAATTATAGTCCATGAGCCAATTCCCAGCCCACTACTTGCTTTTTGTGAATAAAGTGTTATTGGAACACAGCCATGCTTATTTGTTTACATGTTGTGCTACACTGATAAAGTTGAGTAGTTACAACAGAGACCATATGTCCTGCAAAGCTGAAAGTATTCACAATTGAAGACTCTACAGAAAAAGTTTGCCGATCCATGGATTAGAGTGAGTCAAGAATGATTTCAGAAACTAATTAGAAAGGTTCTAGCAATAATTTTAACGAGGCACTATAAGAGCCTGACATTTAACAGGGTTTCTCAAATGTTTAGCATCATTGGACCACGATTTTCACCATTTCCTTCAGCACTAAATCAAAACCAGGAGGCATTTTGTTAACCACCAACTGGTCTCGGCGAATAAAGCAGTATGTAGGGCAAAGCAGTATGTGGGCAAAGCAGTGTGTGGATTGGCAGCGCAGCTTTATTCATTCAGCAATGCCTTTCTCCATGCACTTCTTGCTTATGCTCCCTCAGAAATGAGCCTGAAGCACCTTCTCCAATTTATATCACGGCTCATAAAATAAGTATTCTTCTGTAGTTTAGGTGTTCAGAAAATAATATAAGTTATTGAGTATATATCTTCCCTATACATATATTAAGAATGGGTTCCTACTCTGGAGGTCTCAACCAACTATAAGTTAGAATCTTGTCACACCCACTCAATATAGTAATTCTCTTTCTGATTGTGTGCTATTGATGTCCATAGACAAATGGTGGCATTGGATAAGGAATTTTGCCAACAGCTTTCCTTGTTTCCTTACGAGCATAATACTTGTCACTTTGCAGATGGTTTTATATGCTTCTTGGCAGTGTATGACTTGCAAATGGTTTTATTATGAAGGAAAGAGTAAATTTTGACCATTTTCTACTTTAGCAGAAAAACTCAATTTCATGCTAAAAAACATGATTTGGGGATTGTTCTGGAGAAATCTGATTGTTTTACCAGTGAGGTCATTTTGCTTTTAAAACTGGCATAAAAGTCTTCATAGCTTTATATCACTATTTGAGCATGCCTTATAACAGACAACATCCTGAGGATTAGAATGGTCTCTGGCTATTTGAATAAAACCCAGTTTTCAGATATTACATGTCACATTTTGTATTTCCAGTTTTCACTGTCTTTTAAGACATTGTGATACATTCCCTTAGTCCTACACATATAGATTTACATTTTATAATTTCACTGGAGCATTGTTCAATATTTAAAACTATAACATTATTCTGAATACTCCTATTTGATTTTTAAGACTTTTGCTCCTCAATGACCAACTCTTGAGGCATTTATAATTTTCAAAATTAAGGACTTACAGCCTATCAGTTAAAATAAAAAAATACAGATTTAGCAAATGTGAAATATATAACAATAGGAAAAAGACCAGGTGAACTGTCTCCTGATAAATAAATGCAGCTGAGATAAACTGATAAACACATTCTTTTCAGTACCTTCGCAACCTTTAATACTGTAAAGATTTTTATTAAGCAAGTGTTAGGATATTTAGGATCATTTTAATCAGCTTTCTTTTTCAAACTACTGAAATGCATGTGGAAAAAAAAAACAAACAAACTGTAGTTTTTACATCCAAACTGCTAAACTCTCTGCAGACCACTTGATCAATTGACCATTCTTTGAGACCCCAAATTATAAATTTTTGGTTAATATTTAAGTAATATAAAAAAGCTATACAAAAAAGCTTATTCAACTTTGTTGCTAAACTGCCATATATTTCAAAGTTCAGTGAGAAAGTGTATACAAATCAAATTTAGGGAATATTTTTCTTAACTTTTAATAAAATATTTTGTTTATTTTTTTAGAGAGGGGGAAGGGCAGTGGGGGAGGGAGAGAGAGAATGTTAAGCAGGCTCCGCACTCAGTGTAGAGCCGCACAGGGCTCTATTTCCTACCCTGAGATCATGAC
This sequence comes from Neomonachus schauinslandi, assembly GCF_002201575.2. NCBI lineage: Eukaryota > Metazoa > Chordata > Mammalia > Carnivora > Phocidae > Neomonachus > Neomonachus schauinslandi. The sequence continues at coordinate 112,648,178 of NC_058403.1, forward strand.
CTGAACCAAAATAAAGAGCCAGATGCTTAATCCAGGTCCCCCTCAATAAAATATTTTAATCCAATATCCAAAATATTATCATTTCAATATGTAATCAATATTACAAAATGAGATATTTGACATTCTCTTTTCATTCTAAATCTTTGTAATCTAGTGTGCATTTTGCATGTACAGCATCTCAAATTCAGACTAACCACATTTCAGCTACTCAACAGCCACATATGGCTAGAAGCTAACATGTAGTGATTTATGATAAAGAAAATTAGTGAAAGAGAAGAAATGTTATCTTTGTCCCCCACTTCATGTTGCTACTAATCATATAATTTTTTTTCAATTTGTAAAGTCCTTTCACACTGGTTATTTCATTTGATAGGAACATACCTTGCCTTGAAGGATGGGTTAGATTTTAGGAGATGACTAAAATTCCCATCAAGAGGAAACACATGGGCAGAAGCAACAAGGAAGGAAAACAAGGGGCCTATTAGGAAATTTGAAGTCAGGGAGATAAACTTAAAATATATCAGGCAAACTCTCAATGCCAGACCAGGCAAGCTGGGTGTTATGGAGAAACCAAGGTTGTGAGCAAAAAAGGGACAAGATTGGATTCAACAGATAGCTAAATATAGGATGAAACAGAGTGGGAGAGGTTAGAAGTAGTTCAACAGGAAATCGCTGCATCAAATCTCAGGAAGAAATGATCTAGATAGAAGAACAGAGAGAAGAGATAGCCTAGCATGTTTGGTACTCAGGAGATCCCAATCTTTCTCCTCTGGGTTGGGGATTTTTTTAAGGGACCTTTTTAGAAAGATTTTTCTCTCTCTTAACTAACAAATATCTTGCATACCTACTACCTGCCAAGGACTATGATAGACCTGGAAGTTAAAAAGGGAACCAGTCAGGTCGGGTTCCTGACCTCTTAGAGCTTATATTTTCTTCAGAGAGACAAAAACCAATAGTCAGATAAATAAAATGATTTCCCATTGTGATAAGTACTCTAAAGAAAATAATCATGGAGATGAGTGGCCAGGGAAGGGCACTAAGAGCCTATGACGTTTAAGCTGAGAGCTAAAGAATGAAAGGAGCGGGATATACAAGAGGTCAGGGCCAGAGTGTTCCACGTGCAGAATCCTGGAGGCATGGAAGAACTTGGGAGGTGCAAGAAACTACAGAAAAGTGTTGCTAGAGCATAATTTGGATGGGGATTGTGGCAGGGTTATAGTAAAAGGGGCAAATAAGCAGATGGGTCATGGTGAGCCTGTAGACCATGACAAGGAACTGGATTTTCTTTTAAGAACAATAGGAAATCATTAAATTGTAGTGCTTAAAAGGTTGGAGGCAAGTGAATGACATGATTTCCATTTTAAGAGCACTCTTGCTGCAATGAGAAAAAACTGCTTAAGGCTGGTGAAAGTGGAAGCTGGGATATATTTCAGTTAGAAAGCAAGCAGAGTAGGACAGGTAAGAGATGATGGTGGCATGGCCTAAGTTAAGAAAGGTCCTTGGGAAAATAAATGAATCCCTCCAATATTCTTGCAAAAATAATCCTCTATGATTGTGCGACAAAAATTTCAAATGAAGTGGAGGATGTTGTCTTGTCCTGTTATGCACCTTTTTTGAGGAAATGCTACTAAAAAGTCAACATGAAATTAAATCTTTGTTTATTCTACATATTAAAACATACTTACAATCTTAGCCCCCATTGTTAAATGCAAAATAGAATTACTTCCAAAATGTAATTTTCAGTTTCATTTTAGTGAAAGTGGTTTGAAATCTATCCGGGAAAAGAAGCAGCCGTTAGGACTCCATGAGAAAGGCCCTGAGATAGGAAGGGGATTGCCATGTTCAAGGAACAGAAAGTAGCCCAGTGGCTGGAGCAGAATAAATCCATGAGCACATGGGATGTGGTCCATATTTAATCAATGACCATGAGATTTCTTATTTCCCTATCACTTCCACAATGCTAGCATGCGGTAGCCATCAGTAAGAAACAAACAGAGAAAGTTCTCGTGCTACCCCACACTACAGTAATTTATTTTTCACAGTTGCCTCACAAAAGCTGACAACAGCTCCATTACTTCTGGTGAACTAAGAGCAGAAACATTGGTTGTAAATCGGAGGGGGAGTCGAACCGTGAGAGATGATGGACTCTGAGAAACAAACTGAGGGTTCTAGAGGGGAGGGGGGGTGGGGGGATGGGTTAGCCTGGTGATGGGTATTAAAGAGGGCATGTTCTGCATGGAGCACTGGGTGTTATGCACAAACAATGAATCACGGAACACTACATCAAAAAAAAAAAAAAAAGAGGATGAATACATCTAGAGGGTGCTGTGTACTCCCAAAGTTGTGACAATAAACTTTTTTATGGTTTGATCACTGCCTCAACCCTAAGGCACTTTGTTGCACATGCTCAAATATCAATACTTCTGGAAAAATTTGAGGAACTTTCTCCTACAACAATTGTCTAAGCCACTTCACGCGTGACAGCCTTGCCTCCCCCCGACCCTGGGCCCATCAAACAACCACAAAGCAACTTCTTTTCACCAGATGGTCCAAACAAGCTCCTAAAACTCAAATCCTAAAGGAGACAGGAAAGCTATAATAAAAATTTTAACATAAATAAATTGATAGAATGATCACTTACCGCACTGTTTATTTATTTCCTGTCCCATTCTATAGATTTATTTATTTATTTTATATTTTTATTTATTTTTTGTTATTATGTTATGTTAATCACCATACATTACATCATTAGTTTTTGATGTAGTGCTCCATGATTCATTGTTTGCATATAACACCCAGTGCTCCATTCAGTACGTGCCCTCTTTAATACCCATCACCAGGCTAACCCATCCCCCCACCCCCCTCCCCTTTAGAACCCTCAGTTTGTTTCTCAGAGTCCATAGTCTCTCATGGTTCATCTCCCCCTCCGATTCCCCCCCTTCATTTTTCCCCTCCTGCTATCTTCTTCTTCTTCTTCTTTTTTTTTTTTTAACATTTAATGTATTATTTGTTTCAGAGGTAGAGGTCTGTGATTCAACAGTCTTACACAATTCACAGCACTCACCATAGCACAGAGGATTTAAAGAGGCCTAAATAAATACTGGTGATGCAAAAGGCTAGTATTAATAGCCAAAGGAATCTGATTAAAGGGAAAATGTGATGAAGGAAAAAAGGTCTTTTTTTTTCCTTGCGCTATGTGTTTCTGTAGAAATTAGAGTACTGGATCTTGAATCTGGCTCAATTTTTTCTGGTAGCTAAAAGGAAAATCATGGCATTATTTATTTGGAAGAATTACTATTGGATTATCCAATCTCTGAATAAGGATGCCAGAAATCTCTCTCCTATTGAAGTCCCACCGACAAGAGTCTCGCTTCATGTCTTCCTATAGTAGATGAGCTATTTTTATATTCATTCATTGCCTAATGTGTTACATATAATAAACAAAAAATTCTGAGTGAATCACTCATCTTTTGTCACCTTCTACTGCTGTAATTTGTTTATTTTTAGAGTTATTACTCAAGTTTAAGACATTTTAAGATAAGCCCCACAAAGTACATATCTAATATAAAGGGATGTCTTAGTAAAAATTACACATATGTGGCAGGTTGATGGGAAAGGTATTTTGAAGTAGCCAGACTTTCTTTTCCTCTTGAACCATATCTCATGATGCTTAAAAGTAAGGATATTTCTTTTCCTACATGTGACTATGTGATATTTCCACAGAGTGTAAATATGCTTAAATGCTTCTTCATTAGGAACAAATTACAGCAAAACAAAATTCTGAAGAAACTATGATTGTTAGGCTCATTCTTGAAAACTCAGTTGGATTAAAATAGCCTCTCAATCAAAATATTGATTGATTAAGTAATAATTTTATATCCAGGCCTCAAGAATTAGCCTTCTCTTGGCCATATCTACTTCGTCATCACTTTTAAGTATGACATTAACAAGAACACTCAAAGTTTAATACTTTGGGCACCTGGGTGGCTCAGTAGGTTAAGCGTCTGCCTTCGGCTCAGGTCCTGATGCCTGGGTCCTGGGATTGAGCCCCATGCCATGCTGTCTACTGAGTGGGGAGTCTGCTTCTCCCTCCCTTCTGTCCCTCCCCCCCCACTTGTGCTCACTCTCTTGTGTGCTCATTGTCTCTCTCTCTCAAATAAATAAATAAAATCTTAAAAAAAAATGTTTAACCCGTGACACTGTATTACAAGTAAAAGCAAGCACTGTTTATATATTTATTTCCTGTCCCATTCCATAGAGGATTTAAAGAGGCCTAAATAAATACTGGTGATGCAAAAGACCAGTATTAATAGCCAAAGGAATCTGATTAAAGGGAAAATGTGATGAAGAAAAAAAGTTTTTTTTTTTTTTCCTTGTGCTATGTGTTTCTATAGAAATTAGAGTACTGGATCTTGAATTTGGCTCAATTTCAGTGAGTAGTGAGAACTACTCACTGACATCCAATAGTTAATAATTTGGTTGATCGGAGAAAACATAATTATAATAGAGTAGAAATAATTGAGTGGAATGGACTTGATAGTCCTTTAATATCTAAGTTAGAGGTACCACTGATTTGTTCTATCACAAACTCAAACCAATAGATGCAATGAAATGTCTATTTCCCTTCCCATTTTAAAGACTCATATGTTAAAACAGAAATACTGAAACTTCGGAGCTGAAGCAACATGTAGGAAAATAGGAACGATGCCCAGAGAGCTGCATAGAGTTATGATATTTAGAAGTTCTAGTACAAAGTCTTACACTAGAAAGATTTAAAGCATCTCTTGCCCATATACCTGTCAGCTGTATGTGTAACTTGTAACTTCGAGAAGATACATTAGAACATTAATAATTAAACAAATATAACATTAAATCCAGAATATATCCTAGTAGACCTTTATAGGTGTGTTACCTTTTTACGATTAAGAATAAGAAGCAATATGTTAGTAATTAAGTAAATATTATAGTAAGTATAACTTATACTTGAGGCTTATCACTCCCCAGGGAACAGATATTTAATTTGTGGTCATGATTAATAACAGCCTAATGAACTTCACATCTTTCAGGAGAGCTTAATAAACTTCAAAGTAGACAAAACAAGAATGTAGGAGTAAAAGTACATCCTTAGCCTTTCATTAGGCAAAATGAGCATGAGTCCTGGCCCAGCATGGCTTCCAAAGTTAGCACTCCCAACTACAAAGCAAATGTATGCAGAGAAATGTACAACAAAAGACATAGCTTTTAAAGCTCCAGTTGCATTTCCACAAATGTTGCTTACAAAAGCCACCATTCTCTGTGTTAACAAAAAGTTGTGGATCCGTTCTTCACTAAATCCTCTTTTCTTGCATAATCCACCTTGTGCACTTTAGCTTGAGTGTGTTTTATCTGATCTAATCCTGGGCTCATTCACTCTCAGATAGAAGCAACAGGATTATTTCATACTTAAAGAGGTCCAATCTTTATGTGATCCATAAGAGGACACCTGGCTGATACAGAATTTAAGCAAAAGATTAACCAGGTGCTCAAGACACATAATGATTTCAAATATAATAACAGTTTATGATAAAAAGAATTACTGTCAGACCATATCAAAAATGCATTTTAAAATGCACACATTAAGATCTATTCAAGTCTATTACATAGATATTTTAATGCATGTAATGTTCACACACCTATACACATAAGAGTATTCATTTCAAGAAAAGAATGCGTATTTTATTAGGAATTTTATGACCCAAAGAGCATGTTCACATTTTCATTCATGTCTTTCTTTCGTATTCAGTACATCTACAGATTAAAGTGTGTTGAGTAGGGTTAGGCTTTGTAGCTTAGCAAATTAGTCCCTGGTTTTCTCTTTTAATGCAGTGAACAAGAAAGCTCAATAGAAAATAATCTAAGCCCCCATGAAGCTAGAAAACATGGATTAGTATTAAGTAAGTCTAGCTTCCTTGGCTTGGCTCTACAGGACCATTTACATTGTGTGTGTGTGCATGTGTGTTATGTGCATATATAGTTTACATTTGTTGATTGTGTACACACGTTTCCCGTGGGTGTTAGATGCTAGCTTATCACTACTAACATGTCAAGGGCCCATATTCACTCATATTAAACACAGCTTTCTGATTCTAGAATCTGCCAGTGTTTTAAATACAAAAAAAAGTTAAGTTAAAGCAAGAGCTATAAAAATATTCTTGTTTGACTATAAAATCTATATAAAAATCTATACAATTGCTGTATCTTTTTTCCTTTGAATTTTGTGTACTAATTATTTTTAAAAGGAAGAAAGTATCATAGACACTTAAGGAAAACAGAGGCTAAGAATAACAACATTGATGTATATCTTGTAGAGTACCTCTTGGTTTTTACATCTGCATTGGAGAAATGGAATGTGAATGATACATGGGAGAGGTCGGAAACTATAACAATAGCAACACTTGGCTATTTTAACACATCAAAATTTATTTTAAAAAAATTAATCATCCAAAGAGCTGAAAAGCCAATTCCACGTGGAAATAATGTCAATCAAAATTCTGTCTCCTTAAGTCTTACTCACCAAAAGTCACATCTCAAATAATTAAAACTTCCTCATCTCCCTGAGTCTCAGTTTCTTTACCTACAAAGTGAAGGAGAAGGAGCAACTCTTAATTCCCTTTTTATTTTAACATGAATCTCAAATAGATAAAGATCTCTACATTTTATTGATGGAAGAATGCATTCCAGATATTTACAGTTCTGATAATTTAGAATGATACATTAATTAACAAATTTCCTAGAAATAAATAAATTTGATAGCAGAGTTTACAGTGCTATTAAAATAGCAATAAATTATGAGAAGCTGTGTTTCTGTGATCATTCAGTGCAAGTAATTTTGTTTCCACCAAGCTGGGTGTCAGTATCGGTGTGCAGAACATAAGTAATCTTCAAGAAAAATGTTAAAGTGAAGTAACCTACCAGGTTGTAAAAAATTACATTATGTGATTTGAAGTGCATACTATATTGCTTATACTAAATTTATAAATTTAATTTTCAAAACTAATATTGAAAAATTTATGAGAGGAGCGCCTGGGTGGCTCAGGTCATGATCCCAGGTTCCTGGAATAGAGCACCACATCAGGCTCCTTGCTCAGTGGGGAGCCTGCTTCTCCTTCTCCCTCTGCCTACTTGTGCTCTCTCTCTCTCTGTCAAATAAACAAAATCTTAAAAAAAAAAAAGAAAAGAAAAATTTATGAGAAACAAAAACTAAAGGCTAAGTTTATGATGTCAATACCTAATTGACTTAATCATTCCAGTTTAAAAAATTGACTAATCTTTTTCTTTGGCAATACATTGGGCAAAATCATAAAATTATTTTACTAAGATATATGTCAGAAATAGAATAAAGTGTTTGCAAAATTAGTTCTCTATCTTAAAATGAGTAATGGTTACATGCTCATCACACCTGACCATTTGATCATTGACATTAGTTGGACCAGACCTCTTTATTCTTATTAATCAATAAAGTAGAAAATATATCTCTCAAAGAAAATTAAAATTCAGGTACATAGGTGACTGCACTGCAGTCAATCCTGGGCATACATAACTTAGATTTTCATTGGTGAAATGGAAAATGAAATAAAAGTGAATTTTAGATGAAATAAAAGTGAATTTTAGATGAATAGAAAGCGGCATTAAAATATACCATGAACTTAGAAGGAAATCCAAAAAGAAATGTGCGGAAGAATGAGGTCGGAGAAGAAGAGTTGCCTATATTGTCTACATACAAATCAATTAAACATAATTGGTTAGAATAAAGAAGGAATTATCAGTATCCCAAATAGAGAAGTCACTGCATGTATATATACATAATTGTGTCACTGTCTGCTGATAGATGTCATGATAATAACAGCTAAACATTTGCTTACTGATTATTAGTTGCTCAATACTAGTTCAAACACTTTATACCCATTATGTCATTAATTCCCAGGCCACCTGAATGAAGAATTAAAGTATTATTTTTCTTTCTGTTTTACAAATGAAGAAACCAAGACTAAGAAAGGCTAAGTATCTTGCTTCATGGTTAAGTTGAAATCCTTCTCATATTTCACTCTTCAGAATATGCATCATTTCAGGGAATACTTTCCTTTCTCCTATAAATTGGAAAGCTCTCTTCCACATACACAAAGTCACTTGAGCCCATAAAAATCTACTTTTGCCAAAGCTACTAACAGTTTACCAGAAGCAATGGCAGAGTTCTATCAATATTAATGCCATTACTTAAATTACCCATCAAATACCTTATGGAAGCAGCCAAAGTGTCCATCAGTTGATGAATAGATAAAGAAGATGTTGTATATATAGACAATGAAATGTTATTCAGCCATGACAAAGAATGAAATCTTGCTATTTGCAATGACGTGATTGGAGCTAGAGGGTATTATGTTAAGTGAAATAAGTCAGTCAGAGAAAGACAAATACCATATGATTTCACTCATATGCGGAGCTAAGAAAAAAAAAAAAAACAAGCAAAGGGGTAAAAAGGGAGAGAGAGAGAGAGACAAACCAAGAAACAGACTCTTAACTATAGAGAACAAACTGATGGTTACCAGAGGAGAGGTGTGTAGGGTGATGGGTTAAATAGGTGATGGGGATTAAGGAGTGCACTTGTGATGAGCACCGGTGATGAATCACTATATTGTATACCTGAAACTAATATTACATTGTATATTAACCAATTGGAATTGAAATAAAAACTTGAAAAAAATTACCCATCAAATACCTCCTCTAATTTGTTCATTAATGTTTTTTAAATTCTTGTTTCATTATTTTCTTAATAACATAAAAAAATAAAGCAAACAAAATACTCAACATCACAAAAAGTTTGTTTTACTACTTTGGCCAGGTAAAATATAGAATGCCCAGTTAAATTTGAATTTCAGATAGCCAAAAATCTATTTAACTGGATGTCTTCTTTTGATTTGCAGATTATAGCAAACTTAGTTTTTACATTTAGTACTATCTCAGTTTCCTATCGCTGCAGTAATAAGTTACCATAAACTTAGTGCCTTAAGACAACACTAATTTATTCTCTTATAGTTCTGGAGGTCAGAAGTCTAAAATCAAGATGTCGTCGGCAAGGCTGTGTTTCTTCCAGAGGCTTCAGATGACAATCTATTTCCTTGTCTTTTCTAGCTTCTAGAGGTTGCTCATTTCCCTTGGTTCATGGCTCCTGTCTCCATCCTCAAAGTCTGCCACACAGAATCTTCCTTCTCTTTGAACTCCTGCCTCCATCTTATAAGGACCCTTGTGATAACATTGAGCCCACCCAGACAGATAATTCAGTGTAATCTTCTCACCTCAAGACCTTTAATTTAATCACATCTATAAAGTTCCTTTTAAATGTAAGGTCACAAATTTACAAGTTCTAGTTTTAGGACATGGAGATTTTTTGGGGGGGGGGTATTAGTCTGTCTACCATAAGTAGTTTCTTAAACTTGCTAAAATAATTTATCCATTTCTATGTTCCTTGCTCCTGAGTTTACTTCTCCTCTTGCTGATTTGAATGCTGTAAAGGCTCTTTGAGTAAGAGACTATGGGTGGTAGAGTCTCTTAGTCTATGGCGATCAGAAATGTGTTGTCATTTGCTACCCATTCACTCATATGTTGTATTTGACCATACTGTGATTTTACTCTGTCCTCAGCCACTCTTGTGACTCAGGCCTGACCAATCAGAGAACACTGTATTTTCCTGATTAAGCAGGTGTCCTATCAATGCCAAAAAAGATGCATTGATATTTTTGATGAGATTATTGAAAGAGATCCATCCTAGGGGGATTTAAACCAAAGAGGACTGCTATCCTGAGGATCGAAACTAACTGATAATGGAGCCAACACTCCAGAGAGCAGAGTTAGGGATGGAAAGAAACATTGCTTTGTGCCCCTAGATCAAGCTACTTGTGAAACCAAATACTCTCCCAGACTTTTCAATTAGGTGTTCCAGTAAATTTTCTTCTTTGTTTAAACCAGTTTGCCTAATTTTCTCATTACTTGAAATCAGAAGAAACCTACAAACACATTAAAGTTATTATTTACATGCTGATATATTTTATAGTATTTTTAAGAACCATGTGTTAATTTTAAGTGAGGGAAAAAATTAAACTCTGTAGTTAACATATCTATTAATATTGATTTGGAGATCCATAGCATTGATTTCTCTTCTAGGATGGCCACAGTTCTAAAAAGCTTAAAATACGAACAAAAGAAAACTAAAAAGATGGAAGGGATCGAGGGCCCCTTAGGCGACGGCTCAGAGATCACCACGATCATAGTTGCTAGTTTGGTCTCCATTTGTCCTCAGGAATGATTCTCTAACCTACTCCTTTGAGGTTCTTCAATATCAGTAAAGAAAACTGTAAGAGAAAGAAAACATTTTCTAATTATTGTTTGGCCATGGACCAGCTGTGTATCCTTGGAAACTATGAATTTTCTGGTCTTCCTTTTTCTCCTTTCCTTACATGGCTGTTTTTGATGTCTAGGAGCAGTCTGTGAGTGAATATGAAGAGAAAGGTGGGGCATTCATTCTTCCTTGGTTCATCCACTAATGGAATGGGGAAAAACTCCATGATATATGTATTTTCCTGTTAAAAACAACTTCCAACTTCTCAGAAACTATATCAGGTTTGTACCATAAACAAAACACTTTAGGAGAAAGTTTGAAATTTAGTTGAAGGATGTGCAAGCATTGGAAATTTGTTCTAATTGAACGGGTGTCTATTTTGATTGGTCAGTGGTCATGACACACTGATTGTTAAATGCTTCCAATGTCACACTTGACTGAAGACAAATAACCATATACACCATGGCTTCCATAAAGTTATATTCTCAGCCATTAATTAAGTAGTATTTGTAATGAAAATGTCAATGGCTGTTCCATGCCTAACATGTTCAATTGAGATTCAGTGATGCTTTAAACACATCCGGAAAGAAAACATTGGAAATTAAAGTATACACACACACAAACATTCATATACATGTAAATATTAAAACTTTATATATTTTATATACAGTTATATATATTATAATGCACATAAATATGCATACATAGGCACATACATATACATGTATTTTTTTATGTTATCTTCTAAAGGAAATGGTTGCTTTCACAGAAGACAAAAATAAACACAAATATAAATGTAGAGAAATTGAAAATAAATTGCAAAGACACTGCAATGCATATATATTAGCATTAACAACATGTAATATAGAAAAGGAGAATTCCATATTTTGTCAGTATACACAGCCCAGTACACCCAAGAGAGACTTAATTAAGAAGCTTCTAAACTGCAAGTTTATTAAATGAGCATACTGAAGAGGCTAAATCTTTACTTTTAAATACAATTTAGGAATTCTACCCTGCTGTTACTTACAGTTATGATCGTTTGTTTATCAGGAACCTACAATTTACAGATGTTACTTATACATTAGATGATATTGCATTTTAAATGTGTTAATTTTTTTCTTCTGAGACAGAAATCTTTCACTGGCACTTATGTATTAAGCATCAATATATAGATTTGCAAATATTATGTTTCTTACTATAATTTTAAAAAGTCCTTTGAAGAAAATTTAAGAAACACAAAAATCTTAAAATCTACAAATGATGTCACCAGCCAGAAGGAATAATAGTTATAACATTTGCATATCTTCATTGTCTTATATAGATGCATACCCACAGACACACACACACACACACACACAAACACACTCACATATTCACCTGTGTGTATATACACAGCCACATACTATTTTGAAAGCTGCCAACATTTTTGCCTTGTTAAATTTGGAAGAGGACAGAAGACTTTATCTTTGGGACATATGAATCTTTTTTTTGACAAAACTCTTAATAAACCCTTAGCTATTGAAAAGATAAAGATCTTACAATGGCATGGAAAGCTTGAGACTATGAGGAGCTATAAAATTCTGCAAAATCATATAGAAATCTCTCTTCCCTGGGGTCCCTGGTTGCATTTCAGGGTATATAATGATGAGGTAGTCCAGAGGCTTGAGCTAAAGAGGAAACAGATTTTGATTTTGTCCTCTCTTTTCAGAGATTTCTCTGAACAGTCCTCTTCCTCTTCTTCAGTAACAGAACTTCGAATTTACTCAGGGAGGCACATGGTCCTGCAGCTAAAAGGGCCATTTAAGATCTGGCCAATGAGATGTAACCAGACATCTTGTGTAGTCCTATCAAAGGAAATCTTCATCCAAGCGAATGAGTGAATTTTTTCCTACAAGGAATAGAAAAATGATCACTGGAGTTCAAATACCCAACTTAGAAACATTGGGGAGGGGCCATGCTTTAAGGCCAAGAAGCCGTACGGTCTTGATCTTCTATCCCAGTCCTGGACATCTCCTTCCTGAGTTCTCTCACACTGTTATCTGGGGGGGTTACCGTTAGGGCAGAATTCATTTCATGACTGATACATTCTCACTAAGGTAGAGAAAACTGCAGGGAAGTTATTTAGGGGCATGGGCAGTTTGTTTGGGGAAAGGTAGTCTGACTGTTGACAGATGATACAATGTCAAGGAGACAGACGGAATCTTTTCAGAAAGGGTTCCGTCTCAGTCTCCAGGAGTTGTGGTGCCAGTGGCTAATTTGAAGGGCTTTTTTTTCCCCCTCCACGTTATTTCCTTTTTTTTTTTTAGTCACCAAGACTTCAGTGCAATATCAGGAAATGGTTATATTCTTAGTTATATTTTAGAAAAGTGAGGAGTTTCACCTGTTTAGAACCCAGAGAAGCAATCGTAAAGAAATGAAAGATTATCTATAGTGGTTGCAAGAGTGATCCAAAGTGAAGTGACTGGTTGACCGGACAAGGGACAACCAGGATGGACTTTGGAACATTCATGCATTCTTCTGGTATTCTGAGAAATAATTGTTGAGGGGACCCCAGTAAAAATCTGGACTTCATAACACAGGATAACTTATTTTCCAGTGGAATGCAATAGATAATGACAGTCCTGAAGATAGAAGAGTGGAAATGTGGAGTTATTAATATATGCCCATAAGACCCATAGGATAGCTTTGAAACCCTAGTAGTAGTAGTAGTAGTAGTATTTAAATTATTTAAATTTACATTTATTTTAAAAAGAGGTGATAATCTCCCCTGAAGACTTATTCCGTAAAATAAACAACTAAATTCCTCATCTATATGTTTTTTAGGAAATGAGTTAATTTCTTTAGCTATGCATACTGATATGGAAAAAGGAAAATTTCACAATTTCTAGACTTACAGGGAATGAACGTAGCATGATACAAGAGAAGGACATTTCCAGTAATACTGACAATTCCATGGTGGCTTTTAAATGCAGTGGGCAATAATTAGTAGGCCTGCAAGGCCTGAAAGCTGGAATCAGTTGATAGCTAAAAGAATATGGGAAGGGAATTAGAAACTGTGTGAAATAAAGAATAAAATGAAAAATCGAACTTATGTTAAGAGGTCACTTGAAAAGCCAGGAAAATATTTTCACTCTTGTAGAAAGCTTTTAGAACAGGACAACAATATTTTTTTTTTTTTTGGAGTGCTAAAACCAGAATTTGATAGAGCTAAAACACATTTTTGAATAATTTTTATAGAAAAAATTCTTCCAAAGCAATGTTTCTCATTTTTTATTATGTTAACATTATTTTGATTATCCATGAGCTTTCCTTTTACCAAATAATTTATTTCAATGCTATTTTGTGTCTTTATTTTATTTTTTTTAAGATTTTATTTATTTATTTGAGAGAGAGAGAGAGAGTGAACAAGAGAGGGAGCATAAGGGAGAGACAGAGGGAGAAGCAGACTCCCCACTGAGCAGGGACCCCCTTGCAGGACTCGATCCCAGGACCCTGGGATCATGACCTGAGCTGAAGGCAGACGCTTCACCTAAAGAGCCACCAGGCACCCCTGTTTTGTATCTTTAAATGAATATTATTTATATTATTTCTAGCACCTTAATTTTGGTGGTCGATATTTTAGGCTAAAAAAGTAATTGCCAATTTTTTGAAGAGTTATTTTTCTATTTGTTACTTTTTTAAGACAGATATTTTTTCAAAAGTTGTCTAGCATAAAGAGAAGAAAAGGTAATTTGCCTCTTTATAATCTAAGCTGTTTAAACTCTGTCAAGCTTTCTTCATGGTAGGAAGCAAAGCAAAGCAAAGCAAAAGAAAAGAGAAGGGAAGGGAAGAAAAGAAAAGATAGGAAAAAGAAAGGAAAGGAAAAAGAAAGGAAAGGAACGGAAAGAAGGGAGGGAGGGAGGGAGGAAGGAAGGAAGGAAGGAAAAAGGGAAAGAAAAGGAAGTTGAGGTTCATATTCTAATTCTTGTCAACAACAACAAACATTGATAAGGAAAATGTTTCACTCTTTTAAGACTAATATCTGGGGCCTAGGTATCCATTGCTACTAGATAAGTCATCAGGCATTGTTTCTAGGCTTTTTTGGGGGCCATAGGGAGGATATTTACATCACATGCACATCTTTTTAACAATAAGATACCTTGAAAGTTCCAGTGCTATTTCAGGACTGGAGAGCTTTTACTTCACCTCTTCTGTGTAACATCAAAACCTCCTGTCTTCCACACTGGAAATTCTGGTTCACAAGGATACTGGATATAAGAGAGAATATTCTATATTCATTTGCTTTGTACCACTTTATACGTACAACGGTCTCAGAGTAACAATATAGATTATTACCACAAAATATGATTATGGAACAGTTAAGACAAATTTTGCATGTACTCTCCCCATTCTCCCCCCATTTTTTAGGTTTGTAATATAACTCTATTGTCAGGTCATATTGACCATATATTACCTCTCTTCTTTAATCCTTTTATAATTCTACTATTATAAAGAACTATGTATTTAGTGCTGATCCCAGTTTTCATGTAAATATCTCTCTAGTAATTTTGATTGCCTAAAGTTGGTCTCATAGATGTTTTAGGAAAGATCACTGTACCAATATTCCCTGAGGTCTGCCATTTTGATAACCATTTGCCTCTGTCCTCTATATTTGAAGATAATTTTTGCTACATTAAAAAAGTCTTTGGTTTACATTTTCTTTCCTTGAAATCTTAAATATATTACTCATTTTCTTTGGTATTAGAGAGTTGCTGTCAAAAGTTCTGATGATAATCTAATTTTATTTTGCTTATAAATAGAATAATTTTGCTTAAATACCCATGGTATATTTTATTTTTCTTGAAGTCCAGGAATTTTACAACTTGTTTTGATATTGACTTTTCTGGATTAAGATTCTCTGGTTCAAAGTGTATTTTTTCAATATGTGTTTTCAAATCTGTGTGTTTATTTCAAGAACAATGTATTGAGTTATAGGTCTTCATCTTGCATCTCCTCCCTTGCTTTGGTTTTGTTCTTCAGGGATCCTATATTCACATGTTGGATCTACTTTGCCCACCTTCATGATTTGTCTCTTTCTTTCAAAATATTTTTAATCTTCATTTCCTTCTGATTTCAAAAATTTTCATCCTCTTTACCTTTGTAATTGTCCTAAGGCATGATATTGTTTCATTTACTCTTGAGTTTCTACTAGCTTAGTATTCATTTCTAAAGTTTTTCCTTATATTTAGATTTTCCCTTAACTTCTGTCACTGATTTCTGAGGTTTTCAAATTCATGTGTCTGTTGTCCTTTTATGTCGTGCATCTTTTTAAAATGTCTTTTAACTCATTTTGAAATACTATGTAATAGTTTTGATTTTTTTAAAGTATGCTATTATAGCATGTTTTCCTTGCCTTTAGAAATGTTATGCTACTCCCTTTCATTCTTCTGTTGTAACTTTATGTGGTATTTTACCTTGATATATTTTTGCTGCATATTTTTATCTGGATTTACTTTACCTGTATTTTTTAGAATAAACCTTAGTGCAAATAGCTTGCTAACTTCAAAGAGTTCTCCACTGATATAAACTAAAATGCATGCTCATAAGATAAAAAATATATATATATAAGAAGACATATAAACAAAGTGGTATGAATTGTTGCTTATGGAAGGAAGAGGAATAGAAATAGGGATGGAAGGAAGGAGGAAAAAACTCATAAATAAAAAAATAAAAAAGCCTCATGTGGACAAAGGTTGATAATGTCATGAATTGAGGAGCATTATTTCCATCTTCTACACCTGAGGTCCTTCCCACAACAAAAGGGGTTTTTGAAGAGAATGTGTATTTATGGTATAAAAAATGGATAAAAAAGATAACATTTAAATCACCTTTAATTCTACCACTTAGTGATAACTACCGGAAACATTATATAATGTTTTTTCTTGTCTTTTGTCCTGTCTGTATGTGTGTGTTCTGCAATATTCATAGTGTAAGCTCTCTGTCTTCACATGAGAACCCATAATTCTAATCCCTCTATAAATCTTATCTAATCTCACTTAACATTATTTAATTTCTGAGTTCTCTAATTCCTGTTTTTGTTCTTTTATGTCTTGAATAATTTTCTTAATTACTTTTAACTTATTTTGAAATAGTATGTAATAGTTTTAATTTTTTAAAGTGTGTCATTATGGCATGTTTTCACTGTCTTTAGGAATGTTATGCTACTCCTGATTATTTTTCTTTTTGTAACTTTGGTATTTTACCATGATGTATTTCCATTGCTTATTTTATGTGAATTTACTTTATCTGTATTTTTAGAATGAGGCTTGGTGTAGAGAGCTTCCTAACTTCAAAGAACTCTCCATTGATGTGAACCAAAAATGCCTTTTGAAGTATGCCTTCAAAACCATAATTAATAATAACTATATAGATGCTTATTTTATGTTGGTATAATAATTTAACATTTGTTAATTTACTTCATGAAAATTAGTGATTGACTCCAATTTTTGTTATTATATATAAGGCTATGATTGGCATTCTTTTACATAGATACTGGTCCAAGTAACCAATTAGTTCTTCAGAATACATTCCTAGAAATTGAATTATAGGTCATAGGTCATATACTTCCTTATTGCTAATCAGAAATGTTAAAAGTTTTAAAAATTAACAGGGTTTCAAAGTGTTCATTTCACCACTGTAATCAATAATATGTCAATTTGAGGGGCACCTGGGTGGCTCAGTCTGTTAAGCAGCCAACTCTTGATTTCGGTTCAGGTCATGGTTTCAGGGTCTCCATGCTCCGCAAGGAGTCTGCTTGAGGATTCTCTCTCTCCCTCTCCCTCTGCCCCTCCCCCTGCTCATGCGCTCTCTCTCTTAAACAAATAAATAAATCTTTAAAAAAATAATTGGTCAATTTGATAGGTTTAAAATTATATCTTTATTTTAATTTATATTTCTTTGATGAAGAATAAAGTTAAACTTAATCATATTTTAAAGTTAAACTTAATCATGTTTTATCGATATTTTAATTTCTCTTATGATGGATTATCTGTTTTGTAACGTATTTTGTAAATTATTTTCCACCTCCACAACACCCAAAATCTTCTTTCTATCCCATTAAATGGCACTTCCATCCACTCAGTTCCTATGCAATGAACCCATGATTCTTCCTTGACCCTCATTCTCTATTACATTTATATTTAGTCCTTTCCCAAGTTCTCCAGATTATGCCTTCAAAAAATATATATATAACATCTGCCTAGTTTTCTCCATGTCCATGACTACCATCCTAACCTCAGCTACCTGGTGTCTGAGATTCTGTTTCCCCTCTATCCATTTTCCACACTGTGGTCACTGTGATTTGCAAGTATGTCTCTCTCTAATCTTTTATGGCTGAAAAGCTTTCTCAAACACAAGATGTTGTACTAGCTCTTTTATGACATTCTTATTTTTATTAGATTCTAATACATTATGCTTTCTTCATTATTATTTTCTAGAAATACAGAAATTTGGGTTTGTATTTTTCCTTTGATATAACTTATTTAAATTTCCTGGTGGAAGAGCCTCTTTATTAGTAGTAGTAGTAATTGAGGATTAATTGCATTGTAGTCTGATAATGTTTGCTTTGTATTTTTGGAGTTATTTGTAACCTAATATATAGCTAATTTTAGTAGATGTTTATGTATGATTGAAAACAAGGCATATTCTGTACTATGAGGAGAAAGTACTTATTATATATCTAAGACTCTGTCTTATGGTTTTCAGGTCTTCTATGTCCTTGCTAACATTTTGTCCCCTTGATGCATTTAGATCTGAGCAAAGTGTGCTAAAGTTTCCTATTTTTAATATGTGTCTGTTTCTCCTTTCATGTCCTATCATTTCTGGTCTATGAAAGCTGTACTGATATTTGGTGAATAGATATTAATATCTTCACTGTGAATGGTAGCCTTTAGCATTATAGAGTGTCCTACTTTGTATTAATTCTTCTTGGCCTGAATTCTACCTTGTTTTAGATCAAGATCATGGCCCCTGCTTTCTTCTTACTTGCCTTTATTTGACATATTTTTGCTCATACTTTTATCTTTAGCCTTTTCAATTCACTTTATTTTAGGTATGTCTTTTGCATACAACATAAAGTTGAATTTTGCTCTGTTAGTCAATCTGAAAATCTTTTTCTTATATTCTGTAAGTTAAGTCCATTAACATACATGAATCCAACTGATATGTTTGGTCTCAGCTCTATAATAGAGTATTATGTTTTATAACTGTGTGTACATGTAGGTATGCCATTATATGAGCTGTTTGCTTTGCTCTCTTTTTCTTTGTTAGTTCCTTTGCTATTTGAGAAGGTTTGGACTTTTTTAATGATTAATTTTATAGAGATACCATTCTGTAACACTTTTAACCACAACTTTTTTCTGAAACTTTGTTTTTATTATCATTATTAATATCAGCAAGTAACTGCTTCTTTTCCTCTTTTCCTTATTAGTATAATCTTTGTGTTGATGTTTGTTGAGCAAAATATGCTTAAGCTTCAAGTTCTTATCAGTTTTAAATAATATATTTTCACTCTTAATACCAGTGAGTCAATCAGCAAGTTTATTCCACTTTCTATTTACTCTTTGCCTCCTCTTCCCATTTTTTAATTGGTTGCATTATTTTTCTGACAACAGAGCCTGTAGTATTCACATTGCATTTTTTCATATTTATTTCCACTTTTTAGTCTGTAACTGCTTACTGCCAAGCCCCCAGACCTTATGAAGAAACTGCTCCAGATATTATGTTTTTCTGAAACTCTTTCTGAAGTAGATCCCTCAGGAAGGTTTTATCAGAATGACATTCTTTCAAGTATTGCATGTTCATAAATCTTTGTAGCCTAGATATCAAAAGGATGTTTGGCTGGGTATAAAAACCTCAGGTCACTTTTTTTTTTTTTCCTTGAGTACTTGAACAATGTTACTTCATTGTTTCGTAGTTTAAAATGTTGCTGCTGAGGGGCGCCTGGGTGGCTCAGTTGGTTAAGCGACTGCCTTCGGCTCAGGTCATGGTCCTGGAGTCCTGGGATCGAGTCCCGCATCGGGCTCCCTGCTCGGCAGGGAGTCTGCTTCTCCCTCTGACCCTCCTCCCTCTCATGCTCTCTGTCTCTCATTCTCTCTGTCTCAAATAAATAAATAAATAAAAATAAAAAATAAATAAATAAATAAAATGTTGCTGCTGAGAAATTTGATGTTACTTTCTTTTTCGTTCTTTTATTTGTTACTCAATTTGTACATGTGTGTGTGTGTGTGTTGGTGGGGGCCAGAGGTGGGGGTAGGTCTGGAATTCCCAAAGTAATTTTTCCTTATTTTTAAAGTCTAGTAGTTTTACTAGGCTATGTCATGGTTTTGACTGCTCTGGTTCCATGTACACAGAGTCTTCCTCATTTTCTAGAAAAATTTTGTTGAACTATGGTTTTAAATATTTTTTTTTCTGTTCCATTACTTTAGTGTCCATCTTTATGAACAACCATTAATTAGTTATTTAACTTTTCAGGTTTTCTCCAACGGTTTTTCAAATCCTTTTATTATCTTTCTTTATCTTTTTGTTTTATTTTCATTTGTTAGCAGTCTTACCTCCTTTATGGCATTCTTTATTCTTCTTGGTGTCTATTCACTTCTGTCTTCTGCTTACTTTAGTTTTCTTTCTTTCTTTCTTTCTCTCTTTCTTTCTCTCTCTCTTTCTTTCTTCTTTCTTTCTTTCTTTCTTTCATTCATTCTTTCTTCTTTTTCTTTTTCTTTTTTTTTTAGAGAGAGAGAGTGCACACATGTGTGGGAGCAAGGGAAGGGACAGAGGGAGAGGGAGAGAGAAAATCTTAAGCAGGCTTCTCACCCAGCTGGGAGCCCAATGCAGGGCTTGATCTCACAGCACTAGATCATGAATTGAGCCAAAATTAAGAGTCAGTCACTTAACCAACTGGGCCACCCAGGCACCCCATGCTTTAGTTTTATTTCTAAATATTTTTGTTTTTCTTTTCCAATTCATTTTTGATATTTGCCAATTTCTTCATATCTTCCTATCATCTAGCCACATAATTTCTGAGATTTAAAATTTCTTAATTGTGCTATTCTTCCAAACTTTCTAGCATTTTCATTATGCTACTTGGAAATATTATGTTAGAGTTCCCACCTCCTTAGAGACCATGTTTTTTCCTGATGTGTTCTCATTTTCTGTTGGAACACATCACTATATTTGCAATAACTTTTATTGGAGTTAGATTGTATTTTTTCCCCAGAATTTTAAAAGAGAGAGATTTCCCTAGGCTATTAGAAAGAGGGTCCTTAGAAGGGGAGTAGACAATAGTGTAGCTTTCCCAATATTATGGTGCTGTGGTCTAAATGTTTGTGTCCCCCTTAAATTGATATATTGAAATCTTAACCCCTAAAGATGATGGTATTGGGAAGTGAGCCTTTGGGGAGGTGCTGAATTCATGGATGGGATTAGCGCCTTATAAGAGAGACTCCAGAGAGATCCCTAGCATCTTCCACTATATGAGGACACAGCAATAAAGTGCCAGCTAGAATCAGAGAGAGAACCCTCACCTGACCATTCTAGCACCCCAGTCTTGGACTTTCACCTTCCAGAACTGTAAGAAATAAATTTCTGTTGCTTATAGGCTACACAGTCTATGGTATCTTGTTATAGCAGCCTGAAGGGACTGAGACATGTGGCTTAAGGGTTTACTCTTCTGTTGTAAACAAAAGGGCTGAAAATATGGTCTCTCTCTCTCTGTCTGCTCAGGAAGATTTTCAGCGCTTAGAGCTATATATAGCCCATATGCTCTACAAGCCTCACTGACCTAGACAGTGCTTTCAGCTTTAGATGTTATATCTTGCTATTAAAGTACCTTTTGGAAACTGTGTCCTTCTTTCTAACCCATCCCACCGTCTGATACTTTGATCTCTACTTATCTCAGTCATTCCTGCTCAGTTTTGTTTCTGGCATCACGCATGTTTGTTTTTCTGTTTTCCCAGAGTGAGTTCTGTCCTTCTGGAAGTCAGAGGAGGTTGGGGAGAGGGTTACTACATACATACTTCACTAATTCTCAAGGCCTAGACTTTCTTTCCCAGGCTCACACACAGATTTTCTTGCACTGACCTTTATCTTGGAGGCTGTGAGAACTTTGTCCCGTGTCCTCCATTGTTCTCAGATCCATCCACTCAGGTTTTAGCTCAAGGTAGTCTCTTTCTTTCCTTGGAAATACTTGTCATGAATGTTCTCTTTCTCTTTGGTTTGTGGTATGTGCTACAACATTTTTTCACACTCAGCTGTCCCACAATACATCTGTTGATTTGTGCAGGTCTTTCTCCTGGTTTAGCTACATCCATTTGTATTTTTTAGTTCCTTCATATTAATAATTTGTAAAAACATAAAGCATTATAATTTTAGAATTGGAAGGGTCTCTAGGTAACCCCTACAGTAAATAACTAATTTTCCAGATTAAAAAAACCTCAGATTTTCTCATGGTCACAAGACTTGTAGCTATTACCACACATTGTAATATTTAATCACCTCCATAATAACTACATTATATCTCAACTCTGCAAATAGATGGTAAGTACCTCAAATTTAAGGACAATGTTTCCCATTCATCTTTGGAACCCTCTATAGGTATCTGGGATGGAACTACTGGGTATAGGGGGAATTTAGAAGGTACTTACCGAGGTGAAGTTAAATAAATACATTTGATTATTCAATATCTATTGATAACTTCCTATGGCAGGCACTGTTCTAGACACTTGGTATTTCTTAGGTAAGAAAGAGTTTTTTTTTTTTTTTAATACCCTATTTTTCTGGAGCTTATATTCTACCAAGAGTAGATAGACCATGAAAAATGAATATAACAAACATGTAAAATATGTAGTATGTTAAAAGGTTAAAAGCATATGGAGCAAATAGAACATAGGAAGAGAGATCTGGAATGGAAGATAGTGGAATTTTTAATAGTATGATCATCATGATAATAGTGACATTTGAGGCAGACTTAAAGCAAATGAAAGAGCTAATCCTGAAGATACTTGGGGAGTGTTCTAAGCAGAAAGAATGGATAATGCAAAAAGCCCTAAGATAGTAGCCTATCTGCAGAAAAGAACAGTAAGGAAACTAATGTGGCTAAAAACACAATGAACAAGGAAAAGAATTGTAGGAGTTGAAGTAATTGACAGGCTAGTGGGAGGGTGCTGTATAAAACAGGAGCTGGAGTTAGATCATGCAGGCTTCAGATGCCATTGTAAAGATTTTGGCTTCCACCCTGAAACAGGAAGGGATTACAGAGTTTGGGGAATAAGGAATATTATGATCTGGCTTATATTTTTGAAAAGGTTACTCTGGCAGCTGTGTTGACAACGCATGACAGGAGAAGGAAGGGTGGAGATAGGAAGAGAGGTTAAGAGGCTATTTCAGTAATGCAAGTGAGGGGCAGTGGCTTGACCAGGTAATAGCAATGGAGGTGGTATGAACTCGTTAGTTTATAGGTAGAACCAACAGGATTTTCTAATAAATTAGAGATGCAATGTGAGGGAAAGAATCAAGGATGGCCCTAAGGTTCTTGGCTCTAGCAACTGATAGGGTTTGCTTGTTCTGGTTTGCTCAGGACTTTCTCCATTGTTGCAGTGAAAGTCCTTCATCCTGAGAATTCCCTCAGTCCCCAGCAAACTTGGATTGTTGGTCACTCTAGCAACCTTTGTTTTGCAAACAAAACAAAGGCATTACAGTCCCCTGAAGCTCTAAGTAGAATAGATTTTTGTAGGAAGACCAGCAGTCCAGTTTTGGACATGTTAAGTTTGAGTTATCTATTATACTTCTGAGTGGAGATGCTGAGCAGGTGGTTGGATATACACATCTGGAGTTCAGGAGAATGGTCTGGACTGGAGATACACATTTGGGAGTTCTTGACTTAAAGATAATGTTTAGAGTCCTGAGTTTAGATAAGGTCATTAAGAGAATAAGTGTAGATAGGGAAAAAATTCCAACATTAAGAGGATCATAGAAGAGAAGAATTGAGCATGAGAGGATTGAGAAGGAATGAGCATTGAGGTAGGTTGGAAACCAAGAAAGTGTGGTGAGCTAAAAGCCAAGAGAAAAAAAGAATACCAAGGAGGGGCAAATGATCAATGGAGTAAGTAAATGTCAATGAAGGGTCTAGTAAGAAGAGGGCAGAGGGTATGACTATAAACTGAGAACATGGGAGTGACCCTGAAATGCAAAGTCTGGGTGATGTGGTGGGCACAAAAGCATAACGAGAGGGCTACTGGGGAAACAGCAGAGGAATTAAAGGCAGCAGGTGTGTACCATTATTTCAAGGAGTTTTGTGGGAAAATTTCAGAGAATTGGAGAAGCAGCTGGCCTAGAATTCAGTTTAAGAAAATATTTTTAGGTGAGGGAAATAAGAGCATGTTTGCATATTACTGGGAATGACCTAGTAGAGAGAGAAAAATTGACTGTATGAAGGAGAGAGAGAAGAAATGTCAGGGATTTTCTTAAGTACATGAAAGAAAATAGATTCTTCAGCAAAACCACTTAGTAGACAAATGAAGATTCAAGCAGTCTACCCCAGAATCTCACCAAAAAATGACAGGACATGACATAACATAAAACAAAATAAAATAAAAATGACAGTAAAACTGGCAGGATTTTTTCAAAATATTAACTACTGGAGTTTATGCTACAGTCACCTAGATGAAGTTTTACTCTATCAATATGCTAGTTCAAGACCAGATTGTTTAGTGTACAGAATGACCCAAAGGTATTGCATAATCTTCAATCTCCACTTCAATCTCCAATCTTGCCTGCCATTTACTAAGGTAGAAGGCACTGCCAATAAGTATTTTAGAAGGCTTTCTAACCAATACGTATTGAAACAAGGATCAATTTCAGAGTAAAAATTCCATGAACTCAATTATCTGCTTTCTCAGAACTGCTTTCAATTAAGCAAGTTATAATATTTTCTGTATTGAAATGTAATGTATATACAGATATACTCTTCTGAATCTTGTTTGAACTCCTGGTTTCATGGTCTACAAAGATTCTACTGGATATAAATATAAATGTATTATTTTTCTTTATGTTATTTTTCCTTATGTCTTGGTTTCTTTAACTAGCAACATGTTGTGACATTAAACTCAAAGCACATATATTTTCTCATCTATACAGTTCTTTAGGTTGAGGCCCACTTTGCTAACCTCACCTAAATGACAAGTGGATTTATCAGCAAAAGGAAGGGAGGTGAAAACCAGACCAGAGGAAAATAATTATAGAAGAGGCACTAATTAACACTATCAAAATGAAACAAATGTGCTTTGTTAATATGTCACTTGTTATACTATTGCTCCCCAGCCTGAAGAAATATCGTGTACATGATGACACCATTGTGTTCAGTCATAATAGTGCTATTAATACATCTGAACAGAGCCTAAGCAAGACTTTGCAGCTGTCAGACAAAAGGTATGCACTTTCATTTCCAGTTAGTCTTTCTAGTTCTGATTCCTATATTATTTTATTATAATTACTTATATGCTTTAGAACATAATCTAAAATACAAAGAGACATAGGAGTCCTAAATAGTGTACATTACCTGAAAGGTCTAAATACATTGTATTAAATTTTATTATGTGACTTTTACAATCCAATTAAAGTGCTTGAATCTGCCTTTTCATGCTGAATACAATGAATTTTATGAATTCAGCCATAAATATTTCTAGATTTAAAAAGTAACCAGGAATGTTTAAGACAGGCAGCAGAGACTGCATGCTTTTCTCTCCTTTCTCTCCAAAAAATACTAGGATGAGTGAAAAGAACTTAAAATAGAGTACATTCTATCCTTAATGAAAGTTGAAAATGGCAATAATCAGACACACACACACACAGCCTCTGAAGCATATGTGCCAGATATAACAAAATTTGAAGCGAATCATAGAGCACATAGAGTTTTAAGTAGCTTTTTTTGTTTTTAATCTCTGGAGATTAATAAGTGAGGCAATTCTGAGTGGTGCTAGGTTGAAGAATGGAGACTGGCAAGGAGACAGAAGTGACCCATGAGGAAAGCAGAAAGGCTCTCTGGCACCTTATCCCTAGCGCTGCCCTTCAGTAATGAGCAGTAGAGACTCAGAAAGAGGAATCCCTGCCCTACGCCAGGCACTTCAGAGAGTCTCATATGTCTTGTCTATCTGAAACATGCAAAACCAAATTCATTACTACACACATAGGCCCCTCTGTCACAAAGAGTTCAGGGTTCAGCATTGGCATATATCTAAATTTTTTTTTTTTTTGAGAGAGAGAGAGAGAAAGAGCACAGTGGTGGGCATGGGCAGAGGGAGAGAGAGAATATCAAGCAGACTCCATGCTGAGCACAGAGCCTACACAGGGCTCAATCTCAGGACACTGAGATCATGACTTGAACCGAAATCAAGAGTCCAATGCTTAACCAACCGAGCCACCCAGGTGCCCCAGAACTCTTGTTCGCAGCTCTTGCTGAGTGCATCTGTAAGTCTTGGTGAATTGCAGGTTGTGCCTTAGGGATAGGTGCAGTATCAAGTTCAAGGAGGATTTTTGTAGCCAAAGCAACTGGGGAAGGGAAAGAGACTAATTAATTCGCAAAAATTTTCATTTCAGATAGTATGGATATAATATATCTTGTACAATAAAGATTTGCTTCCCAATAGTGCCAACCATCTATTTTCTTGTTCTTCTTGTTCTAATGCTTAGTTCCTGAGGTACTCACAAATAGTTGCAGTATTTGTAACAGTCCCACACAGGGACTGAAGAATGTTTCACAATGTGAAACAATTTACATTCTTCATATTTATATAAATGAAAGTTGAGATGTAATAGGGTAAATACAGATCCCTGGCATTAATAGCTACATGAAAATTGAACACTAGGATTGTGAGTAGCTTTATTTTTTTTAAAGTTTTATTCATTTATTTGAGAGAGGGGGTGAGGGGAGGGAAGAGCAGAGGGAGAGAATCTTGACTGGGAGATCATGACCTGAGCTGAAATCAAGAGTCTGACGCTTAACCAACCGAGCCATCCAGGTGACCCGTTGAGTAGCTTTATTTTAATAAAATATTTACTAAGATTTAATTTCTATAGAGAGTTGTTGTTACTGATCACACTAGATTGAGGTTTTATCTCATTTGAAAAGCTCTTTGAAACATTGAATGACATACTGCTATTTTTGGTTTTCTTTAAAATGTCTCAGCATTGGAGTATTTGAAAGAACTGTATAATTTTATATTTTAAGAGATGGTGAGAGCCTGATATAAGTAGAACAGTTTGGAAAAAACATTATAAAATATTTTAATTGTATCAATAAAAAAAGTTGTATATTAGTCCATTATAAAGCTCAAACATGGCCCACATTTGGCATACCACCAGGAAATAAATGCCAAGCCTACATGTGAGATCTTTCTACCATTGAGTATGGTCCTTAAGGCTAAGATCTTTCCTCCAAACATTTTTTTAGGTTAAAAATAAACTAATTGAGATATAGCTCACTAAAAGAGAAGGTTTTATAAGAAGTCATGTGTAAGGCAGTATCTATTTTGGGGGGGAAACAAAAACCTCACTTAAGCAGCAAACAAAAGCACTTGAGCCACAGTCTTTCACCTACCACTTCTAGTCGGGCTGAGATGTTCTCACGACTGTGAAACTACTGAGATCAGGAAGATGCTGGCAGATATATCCATGGCCAAGGACAGAGGGAGAGTGATCAGAGAACCCATAAAGTATTGCTGCTATATACTCAAGCTGCCTCACCCCCGCCTCAATATCCTTCAGCACAGGGGATAGTTGAACAACTGAACACAAGCAATATACTGTGTCCAACCCTCCAGCTAAAGGTCTCATGGTCAACTGGATTAACTGGGAGAGGGTTCAAGGAGGGTCCACTCACAGGAATCCTAGCTTAATGCTGAGCTCCTACACTGCCGTAAGAGGCAGGAAACAAAACACTGACAGAGCCAGTGAAAAATATCACTCATGGGAAGAAAAGCAATGTAATTGATGAAAGAAAAGTCAAGAAGACATTTTGGAACACTTACTCCAAAAAATAGAATGCATGTTTATAAAATGTGCCTCTGGACCTTAAGGAAATTTGAAAAGACAGACTCCACATATAATAAAATCTGTAAATACTACTTCTTATGCCTTATCCTTTCTAGATGTATAAGTTCTATTATTGAATTACTCTTCTGAAACAATATTTAAAACATTAGTGATAATATATTAATTCATCTTTAGAGTTTTTCTGTTAAGCATAATGTAGAGCACAGATAAAAGTATGTCAAAAATGGATGGGTAAAAATACAACAGGAAAATATGAAAACTAAAAACAATGTGTGCAGTATTAATATTATAAAATATTCAATGGCAAAACACCAAATTGAAACATAGAGCATTTTTTATTCATAATAGGCCATGTGAAATTTAATTTTGTGAACAGATGTTCATGAACCAAACACTACAGCATCAATGTGATTGAAAAAAGGAAATTCTGGGGCACCTGGGTGGTTGTCGATTAAGCAACTGACTCTTGATTTTGGCTCAGGTCATGATCTCAGGGTCAGGAGATCAAGCCCCTCTTCGGGCTCTGCACTGGGCAAAGAGCTTGCTTAAGATTGTCTCTCTCCCTCTCCCTGCCCACCCAACTTGTGCATGTGCTCTCTCTGAAAGAAAGAAAGAAGAAAGAAAGTTCTAACTAAAAATCAATTACAGTTTGAGATGACTGACCTCAGAAAGTAGCATAACAGGGGTGCCTGGGTGGCTCAGTTGGTTGAGCATCAGACTCTTGATGTCATCTCAGGTCTTGATCTCAGGATCATGAGTTCAAGCCCAATGTTGGGTTCCATGCTGGGTATGGAGCCTATTAAAAAAAAAAAGTAGCATAACTCTCCTTTGTTTAGGAAAAATAATGGAAGTCCAACATATCATATCACTTATCTAGGAGACCAGTACAGGATAAAACTTGGAGTAGTGTGAACCTGGTATGTGTTTATTTAAAATTTGTATAGATGTAATGTTCTACTAATACACTATGCAGTTGCTTTAAAAGACATGGATTACTGAAATGGAAGTTTTAACATTTTTTCTCTCAGTTACCTGAATGTACCACCACAATTTAGAGACTACTAGATTACATAAAAAATAATTATAATTGTTGTGCAGCAATGGTAGCTACAGTTGAGGTGAGCATAGCATAACATGCAGAGTTGTGGAATCACTATATTGTACACCTGAAATTTATGTAACATTATGTGTCAACCATACTTAAATAACCAACCAACCAAGCAACAAACAAAATTGTTCTGCAGAATGAACAGGAATTTCATAATTATCTATTGGTGCCAAATGAATAGGATATGTATAGCTTTCACCATTTTAAATGTTCATAACAAAAAATAAAATCACATAATCATCTCAATTGATTACAAATAAGGTATTTATTAAAATTCGTCTCTGTGCGTATATACCTGTAGCAAGTTTTATGCCTAACAGCAAAATACAACAGATAATCCTATATAAGTTAAAACCAAATGGATTTATATATAGTTACTCTTTTTTTTTTTTAAGTAAGCACTACACCCAATGTGGGGCTTGAACTCACAATCCTGAGATCAGTAGTGTGCTCTACAGACTGAGCCCAGCCACTTGCCTCTCCACTCACTACTATTTTGAATGTTGCTTCACAGGACCTATCCCATAATAGACCTGTAAATATGGAAAGGATATGGTGAAAATAGTGTAATTTACAAGTAACATAATACAAGAAAAATTCAGGAAAATCTTCAGAAACAGTAAGAATTCAGTAAAAGAATTAATTCCAAAATAAGTATACAAAATTATTACATAAATATATTAGGAAAAGAAAGTCATCCACAACAGCAAATATGATAAAAAACAGACACAGAAACCATAAAACAGGAATAACCTATCAGGAATAAACTTAACAAGAAAGAGGTGGTAATCATGTAAAGAAAATTTTAAAAACTCAGCTAAAGAGTTAAAAGCTGTCTCAAAGTACAGAGTCACATGCAATATTCTTGGATGGTAACCCTCTGTGTCATACAGATATAAATTTTCTAAAAACTAACTGATCAATATAATGAATACTAATTAATACCCCAATTAAACTGGAAGAAAAGGCACCCAATTATTTTAAAGTTAATTAAAATAATAAATGTGTGACTATAACCAGAAAAATATTTTAAGATAAAAATAAGAAAGATTTGCTGTACCAGACATTAGAAACCTATTATAAAAATACAATCAAATTGTTCTTGGGAAAAAAATGGGGAAAAAAACCAAAATGATGGAATACACTAAAGATTCCAGAAACAGATTTACATATATTATGAGAATTTAATATATAGTAAAATTGACATTTTTCTTATGGGGCCAGGGGATGAGGGGAGAAAGATGGATTAAAGAATAAATGGCATTGAGGGATGCCTCGGTGGCTCAGTCGGTTAAGCATCTGCCTTCGGTTCAGGTCGTGATCCCAGGGTCATTGGGTTCCCTACTCAGGGGGGAGTATGCTTCTCCCTCTCCCCCTGGCTTGTGCTCTCTCACTCACTCTCTCTCTCTCTCTCTCTCAAATAAATAAACAAAATCTTTAAAAAATATATAAAAAATAAATGGCATTGGAACAATTTGATTTTGATTTAAAAATATTGTATCCTTTCCTCATACCAAAACCCTCAAATGAATTAATGCCAAAAATCTGAAATGAATTAATGATTTAACAGGAAGAAAATAATCACAAAATTAAAAGAATATTTATTTATTTTATTTATTTTTATTATGTTATGTTAGTCACCATACAGTACGTCATTAGTTTTTGATGTAGTGTTCCATGATTCATTGTTTGCGTATAACACCCACTGCTCCATGCAATACATGCCCTCCTTAATACCCATTACTGGGCTAACCCAACCCCCCACCCCCTCCCCTCTAAAACCCTCAGTTTGTTTCCCAGAGTCCATAGTCTCTCATGGTTCGTCTCTCCCTCTAATTCCCCCCCCCTTCATTTTCCCTTCCTTTTCCTAATGTCCTCCATGCTATTCCTTATGTTCCACAAATAAGTGAAACCATATGATAATTGGCTTTCTCTGCTTGACTTATTTCACATAATCTCCTCCAGTTCTATCCTTGTTGACACAAAAGTTGGGTATTCATCCTTTCTGATTGCTGAGTAATATTCCATTGTATATATGGACCACATCTTCTTTGTCCATTTGTCTATAGAAGGGCATCTTGGCTCTTTCCACAGTTTGGCTCTTGTGGACATTGCTGCTATGAACATTGGGGTGCATATGGCCCTTCTTTTCACTACATCTGTATCTTTGGGGTAAATGCCCAGTAGTGCAATTGCTGGGTCATAGGGTAACTCTATTTTTAACTTTTTTTTTTAAAGATTTTATTTATTTATTTGAGAGAGGGAGAATGAGAGACAGAGAGCAGGAGAGGGAGGAGGGTCAGAGGGAGAAGCAGACTCCCTGCTGAGCAGGGAGCCCGATGTGGGACTCGATCCTGGGACTCCAGGACCATGACCTGAGCCGAAGGCAGTCGCTTAACCAACTGAGCCACCCAGGTGCCCTATTTTTAACTTTTTGAGGCACCTCCACACTGTTTTCCAAAGTGGCTGTATCAACTTGCATTCCCACCAACAGTGTAAGAGGGTTCCTCTTTCTCCATAACCTCTCCAACATTTGTTGTTTCTTGCCTTGTCAATTTTTGCCATTCTAACTGGTGTAAGGTGGTATCTCAATGTGGTTTGGATTTGAACTTCCCTGATGGCTAATGATGATGAACATTTTTTCATGTGTCTGTTAGCCATTTGTATGTCTTCTTCAGAGAAGTGTCTGTTCATCTCTTCTGCCCACTTTTTGACTTGATTATTTGTTTTTTGGGTGTTGAGTTTGAGAAGTTCTTTATAGATCTTGGATACCAGCCCTTTATCTGTAGTGTCATTTGCAAATATCTTCTCCCATTCCATGGGTTGCCTCTTTGTTTTGTTGACTGTTTCCTTTGCTGTGCAGAAGCTTTTTATCTTGATGAAGTCCCAAAAGTTCATTTTTGCCTTTGTTTCCCTTACCTCTGAAGATGTGTCTTAAAAGAAGTTGCTGTGGCCGATGTTAAAGAGGTCACTACCTATGTTCTCCTCTAGGATTTTGATGGATTCCTGTCTCACATTGAGGTATATGAAGGCCCACAGTGAATATCATTCTCAGTGGGGAAAAGCTGAGAGCCTTTCCCTTAAGATCAGGAACACAACAAGAAGGCCCACTCTCACCACTATTGCTCAACATAGTGCTAGAAGTCCTAGCAACAGCAATCAGACAACAAAAAGAAATAAAAAGGTATTCAAGTTGGCAAAGAAGAAGTCAAACTCTCTCTCTTCGCAGATGACATGGTACTTTATGTGGAAAACCCAAAAGACTCCACCCCTAAGTTACTAGAACTCATATAGCAATTTAGTAATGTGGCAGGATACAAAATCAACGCACAGAAATCAGTTGCTTTCCTATGCACTAACAATGAAACTGTAGAAAGAGAAATTAGGGAGTCGATTCCATTTACAATAGCACCAAAAACCATAAGATACCTTGGAATAAACCTAACCAAAGAGATGAAGGATCTATTCTCTAGAAACTACAGAACACTTATGAAAGAAATTGAAGAAGACACAAAACGATGAAAAAACACTCCATGCTCATGGATCAGAAGAATAAACATTGTTAAAATGTGTATGCTGCCCAAAGCAATCTATTCTTTCAACACCATCCCAATCAAAATACCAATGACATTTTTCAAAGTACTAGAACAAACAATCCTAAAATTTGTATGGAACCAGAAAAGACCCCGAATCACCAAGAAAATGTTGAAAAAGAAAAACAAAGCTGAGGACATCACATTGCCTGATTTCAAGCTATATTACAAAGCTGTGATGTCCAAGACAGCATGGCACTGGCACAAAAACAGACATATAGATCAATGGAACAGAATAGAGAGCCCAGACATGGACCCTCAACTCTATGGTCAACTAGTCTTCGACAAAGCAGGAAAAAATATCCAATGGAAAAAAGACAGTCTCTTCAATAAATGGTGCTGGGAAAACTGGACAGCCACATGCAGAAGAATGAAACTCAACCATTCTCTTACACCATACACAAAGATAAACTCTAAATGGATGAAAGACCTCAATGTGAGACAGAAATCCATCAAAATCCTAGAGGAGAACATAAAAAGAATATTTAGAAAGTTATTTTTATAATTTAAAGTAGGAACAACTAAGGAAAAGACTAATAGTTTGAATTACATAAAAATTTAAAATGAACAATAAACCAATAGAAAATGTACTAATGAGCAGGGTCATGCATAAAAGAATATATAAGTGTCCAAAAAACATATGACAAGTTGTTTAGGCAGATATTTTTCAGGTATGAAATTGGTTAGGAATTAAACATTAACATTTTTAGTATCAATATGAGTGTGAATTGTGCACTGATGCCTTTCTAGACATCAATTTAGTGATATAATTTGAGGTTATTAACTTAGATAGTTATCCTAAGAAACTAATTAGTTAAGTGTGTGAGGGTATATGTACAAGGGTGCTTATTGCAGTTTTGTTTATATTTCTTAAAATGGTAAGAACTTAATGTCCAATGATAGGGAGTTTACGACCATTTAAAAAGCTTGACATTAAAAAGTTTACACACCACAGTATTAAGAGAAAAAAATCAGGTTATGCAAACAGCTCAAGGCAGATAACCTCCAAGTCTATTTTCTAAGGATGCGTAACTAGAAACATTAGTAGCAGTTATCTCTGGGTAGGAGATCTTTATTTTCTTCACCATTTTCTGAAAAGTTTGCCATGAGTACAATTTTTTCTTATAATTAGAAAAGATGACATGGCTATTTTCATTAAAAGAGTCTTATTTAACTAAGTAAGTAATGAATGAGCTAATTCTTTTATTTATTGATTTACCTTCATGCACGATTTATTTTGTCGGGGCCATGGAAGTTTTCCAATTTCCAGTGACTTTATCATTCTACTTGTAACTCTCTAAAAAAAAATGACTTTATTCATTTCTAGGTAACTTTATTTCAAACCATACATATCACTTGGAAGCCATTAAAATATTTAAATAAATGATTGGAATTGGAAAACAACACATGCATTTTCCATAATTGCTTCATTTTTAATTTCCCCACTCTGTCTTTAATGGATATCGTGCCTTGTTTCTTTCTGTGATGCAGCACCCCAGCAATCACCTATGAACCAGGGATCTGTAAAATTTCCTCCCCACACAGCGCTAAGTACAATACATCAGCTTTTGCCTCTCACTCTATTGTAATTAACTTGCTGAAGTTTCACAGGACATTAATCTACCCTTTCATTTTTATAGTTCATTAAGCACATTATTATGTGTGCTCTCATATTTTACATTCACAGTACTCCTCAAAACAATTTTATTAGTTATTTCTCACATATTGTTATTAAATTATGAAATATAATCCAACCAAATAAAAACGCTCAAAAATAAAGTTGTCTGTAGTTCTAGCTCCAGAGAGAATCTGGTAGAACAGGTAGAGCCATGGGAGGTCCAGTTCCAGATCAGAGCTGTTTCCACCAGTTCTAAGTCAGCTTAAGAAAGCCTGAAATGGTCAGAAAAATAAATGATTTTACCTTTGAGTCTTACCACACTACGTCTGAATTTACAAAACTGTATTTAGTTGAGAGGGCATGCAACTATGAATTCTAAACTTCACCAAGTGAGCTAGATTTCTTGTGAGCCCCTAAAGGAGGTTCATTCACTGATCAATAGTGTTTCCATTTTACCTGCCAACATGGTGCATTTCTCTGCATTTTCATGTATTTTTATTTAACATTCCTAGAGAACATGGATTGGATAGGTGTCATTCCCTTTAATGACATGTCAAGTAGAAAACACAGGTGATGCTCCTGTCACTCAAAGAAAAACAGGCAAACAAATGCGGAAATCTTCCTAGACTCTTCTTCTTCCTAGTACATCTCCAAATTCTGCGCATTGTTCTTTTAAAGGATGTAGGATCTTTCATTTCCTCATCCTTTCTGTTCATCACCTGGATTTTTTCAATAGCTTCCACACTGACCTTCCTTTCTTCAGGCCTTCCCACACACTCCCACCAGAATGGTCCTTCTAAATTCATCCCTGAAGACATCACTTGGACCTTTAAAACCCTCCATGGCTCTCCTCATCTGCCTGGCGAGAGTCAAGCTCTTTAGCCGGCATACTACACTCCCTTCTTTTACCCCCCAGATTCATCGTCCTCTTCCTGCTTCACACCTGTGTGGGTTTGCATGGCTTGCCACCCCACCCTAGGAGGCCCTTTTCTCCCACCCCCCGCAAATCGTCCTAGTAAAATATTGGCAGTCATTTAAACTTTTCAAACTTCCAGGTGTACAAGTGTCACCTAGGGTACTTGTTCCAAGTGCCTCACACCTTGAGACCCCAAGAACCAAGGTATTTCTGATACAAATAATGGGCACTGCACCAATGATTTTCAACCCAGGCTGCACATTAGAATAACTCAGGGTCTGGAAGAAAGATGGGGAAGCACTCACAAGATGTCTTCTTCTAATGTTCCACAAGAAACCACTGAGAAGCACTGAATTTTGAAAACACTGCTTTAAAAACCATGTTCAGAAAACAGTTCTTCTGTGAAGAATTCCTTGATCCTTCAGACAGAATAAATAACTCCCTTCCATGAGATTGAGTCCCTGCTAGAATAAAAGGCCTGAAAATAGCCATGCCTTATTTGCCTTTGCAAACTCAACACCTGGCCAAATTCATACATAAGTGCCCCCACCCCGCCACACACACAGTCTCTCACTCTCACTGTTTCTCTGCCTCTCACTGCCCTGGCTCTCCTCTCTTTTTTTTCTCTTGCTCTCTTTGCTCATGAAACTTTTGGGAAAACCCTCTGGAGCTAACAGTAGTAGCTTATTCTTTGCCAGATGAGCTGAACAGCCAGAAACCATCCCAACAAAAATCAACCAATCAAGAAACACCATTTTGTTCACTAAGCACCTAGTCTTGTAAATAAGGAAATATAACTGATTAAAAAATGGAATTGTCCTTAGAGAGTAGGAACATTCTTTTCCTAGCTGAAAAACAACCTTCACACTATGTATTGCATTCTACCACCTCTTTCGCCTTCTACTCTTTCCTTTAAAGTGAATGTGAGATTGTACGTATTTGATTTGGTAAAGTTCTCTGTCATTTCCCTGCCCTGAAAGCATTTTTAAATATCAAAGTTTTCTTCCTCTTTTTCCCCCTTCAGTGTTATTAGATGATAGTCTAAAATTTAGGCTTAAAAACTTACTCTCTTAACAACCCTTCAAGTCAAATGTCCCAGCCCATGAGGGCATGCCCATTGTAGCCATGTAGGGACCAACATCCCAGCATTACCTGGATAATGCTTTCTCTGCTGTCACTGCCACTTATCAGCCCATTTGGTGACAGTTTGTTGTGTTTATATAGGCTAGCTAGTATATACCAGAAAAACTTTGTAAAAGTTACTTAAAAGGAACATAAACAAATAGAGCAAAACCAAGAATCAGAGAGCAGTACATGGAGAGATTGGGCAGAAGCAACAATAAAGAACAAAAGATACGAAGTGGTTATAGCCCTGGGGAACATGGAAAGGGGAGAGATTGACATGAAAGTAAACAGATTTAACATAGAGAAGATTTTCCTTGGGATAAAGACGAACTAAGCCCTAGAAAATATTTTGAGGGACATAAATTGTGAAAGGTCTATTAAAATAACTGTAAATGCATGTGACGGTTTCTCATATAGATCCATTCATGGGCATGGAGAAAGAAAACATCAAGATAAGTGTTTTCTAATGCTACTAATTGTTTTCATTAAGCAATTATGTGCTTGCCTGAACCTTGAACACATGCTGTTATTTGCATGAAATGTTTACCACACATACTTGGTCCAAAGGAAAGAAAGCTCTTAAAATTGAGTTAGGTCCTTGGGGCGTCTGGGTGGTTCAGTCGGTTAAGCGTCCAACTCTTGATTTCAACTCAGGTCATGATCTCAAGTGCGGTGAGATTGAGCCCGAGTCAGGTTCTGCGCTCAGCACGGAGTCTGCTTGAGATTCTCTCTCTCCCTCTGCCCCCCCCCAATAAATAAATACATCTTAAAGAAAATTGAGTTAGGTCCTCAAATATTCCCTTATAATCCTTTTCACACTACAAAAAGTGCATATATAGATGATATTTTTCATTTGTGAAGTATAAAAATAAATTTTACTTTAGATCCAATGCTTTAGTCTGTATTCTTATATTATTACTTCCTTTGTTTACTTGTATATATTTAGATGTTATGTACATTATTTTTATGTATTTATATATATTGTATTTATATTTTTCTCACATTCATCTTACTCTGAATTTCTTTGATATCCATATAGAAGGAGATGCCTAGGTTTTGAGAAAACATCGAACTAGCCATTACCTAATGAAAATTAAGACTGTTTATGGGGAGGTCATTCTGATTTAATCAGGCCAACATGTGCTCTCTCTAGACAACTGTTTAAAAGTAAATTGGAAATGTCAACAGTCCAAAAACCATGTGAACTGCAAACTTTGAATTTCTATTGGCTCAATCTAGACTTCATGGCCTAATCATTCATTTGCAATGCAGAAATAATTTTTATTAAAATGTTCCTGAGATGAGGAGCACCTGGGTGGCTCATTGGTTAAGCGTCCAACTCTTGGTTTTGGCTCAGGTCATGATCTCATGGTCTGAGATCGAGCCCCATGTCAGGCTCCGCACTCAGTATGGAGTCTGCTTGAGATTCTCTCCTTCTCCTTCAGCCCCTCCTCCCCCTCAAATAAATAAATAAATAAATAAAATCTTTAAAAACATGGTCCTGAAATGATAAATCAGGCTATCTGTACTGACATGGAATTTGATGCCATATCAAGGAAGCTTAAATATTTGCTAAGTTAGATAAACAAGCACAGTGCAGCCAACAAGTCCTGAATTTTTTTTTAAATTTTTTTATTGTTTTGTTAATCACCATACATTGCATCATTAGTTTTTGATGTAGTGTTCCATGATTCTTTGTTTGTGTATAACACCCAGTACTCCATGCAGAACGTGCCCTCTTTAATACCCATCACCAGGCTAACCCACCCTCCCACCACCCTCCCCTCTAGAACTCTCAGTTTGTTTTTCAGAGTCCATCGTCTCTCATGGTTCGTCTCCCCCTCTGATTTCCCCCCCTTCATTCTTCCCCTCCTGCTATCTTCTTCTTCTTCTTTTTTTTTTTCTTAATCTATATTGCATTATTTGTTTCAGAGGTACAGATCTGAGATTCAACAGTCTTGCACAATTCACAGCGCTTACCAGAGCACATACCCTCCCCATTGTCTATCACCCAGTCACACCATCCCTCCAATCCCACCCCCCACTCCAGCAACCCTCAGTTTGTTTCCTGAGATTAAGAATTCCTCATATCAGTGAGGTTATATGATACATGTCTTTCTCTGTTTGACTTATTTCGCTCAGCATAATACCCTCCAGTTCCATCCACGTTGTTGCAAATGGCAAGATCTCATTCCTTTTGATGGCTGCATAATATTCCATTGTATATATATACCAAATCTTCTTTTCCATTCATCTGTCAATGGACATCTTGGCTCTTTCCAGTTTGCCTATTTTGGACATTGCTGCTATAAACATCAGGGTGCACATACCTTCAGATCCCTACATTTGTATCTTTGGGGTAAATACCCAGTAGTGCAATTGCTGGATCATATGGTAGCTCTATTTTCAACTTTTTGAGGAACCTCCATAGAGTTTTCCAGAGTGGCTGCACCAGCTTGCATTCCCACCAACAGTTTAGGAGGGTTCCCCTTTCTCTGCATCCCTGCCAACACTTGTTGTTTCCTGACTTGTTAATTTTAGCCATTCTGACTGGTGTGAGGTGGTATCTCATTGAGGTTTTGATTTGGATTTCCCTGATGCCGAGCGATGTTGAGCACTTTTTCATGTGTCTGTTGGCCATTTGGATGTCTTCTTTGGAAAAATGTCTGTTCATGTCTTCTGCCCATTTCTTGATTGGATTCTTTGTTCTTTGGGTGTTGAGTTTGATAAGTTCTTTATCTATTTTGGATACTAGCCCTTTATCTGATATGTCATTTGCCAATATCTTCTCCCATTCTGTCAGTTGTCTTTTGGTTTTGTTGACTGTTTCCTTTGCTTTGCAAAAGCTTTTTATCTTGATGAAGTCCCAATAGTTCATTTTTGCCCTTGCTTCCCTTGCCTTTGGCAATGTTTCTAGGAAGAAGTTGCTGCAGCTGAGGTCGAAGAGGTTGCTGCCTGGGTTCTCGTTTAGGATTTGGATGGACTCCTGTCTCACATTTAGGTCTTTCAACCATTTGGAGTCTATTTTTGTGTGTGGTGTAAGGAAATGGTCCAGTTTCATTCTTCTGCATATGGCTGTCCAATTTTCCCAACACCATTTGTTGAAGAGACTGTCTTTTTTCCATTGGACATTCTTTCCTGCTTTGTCAAAGATGAGTTGACCATAGAGTTGAGGGTCCATTTCTGGGCTCTCTCTTCTGTTCCATTGATCTGTGTGTCTGTTTTTGTGCCAGTACCATACTGCTTGATGATGACAGCTTTGTAATAGAGCTGGAAGTCCGGAATTGTGATGCCACCAGCTTTGCTTTTCTTTTTCAACATTCCTCTGGCTATTTGGGGTCTTTTCTGGTTCCATACAAATTTTAGGATTATTTGTTCCATTTTTTGAAAAAAGTGGATGCTATTTTGATGGGGATTGCACTGAATCTGTAGATTGCTCTAGGTCGCATTGACATCTTCACAATATTTGTTCTTCCAATTCATGAGCATGGAATGTTTTTCCATTTCTTTGTGTCTTCCTCAATTTCTTCCATGAGTATTTTAGTTTTCTCAGTACAGATCCTTTGCCTTTTTGGTTAGATTTATTCCTAGGTATCTTGTGGTTTTGAGTGCAATTGTAAATGGGATCGACTCCTTAATTTCTCTTTCTTCTGTCTTGTTGTTGGTGTATAGGAATGCCACTGATTTCTGTGCATTGATTTTATATCCTGCCACTTTACTGAATTCCTGTATGAGTTCTAGCAGTTTTGGGGTGGAGTCTTTTGGGTTTTCCACATAAAGTATCATATCATCTGCAAACAGTGAGAGTTTGACTTCTTCTTTGCCGATTTGGATGCCTTTGATTTCTTTTTGTTGTCTGATTGCTGTGGCTAGGACTTCCAATACTATGTTGAATAGCAGTGGTGATAGTGGACATCCTTGCCGCGTTCCTGACCTTAGGGGGAAAGCTCTCAGTTTTTCCCCATTGAGAATGACATTCGCTGTAGGTTTTTCATAGATGGCTTTTATGATCTTGAGGTATGTACCCTCTAACCCTATACTCTGAAGAGTTTTGATCAAGAAAGGATGCTGTACTTTGTCAAATGCTTTTTCTGCATCTATTGAGAGGATCATATGATTCTTGTTCTTTCTTTTGTTAATGTATTGTATCACGTTGATTGATTTGCAGATGTTGAACCAACCTTGCAGCCCAAGGATAAATCCCACTTGGTCATGGTGAATAATCCTTTTAATGTACTGTGGGATCCTATTGGCTAGTATTTTGGTGAGAATTTTTGCATCCATGTTCATCAGGGATATTGGTCTGTAATTCTCCTTTTTGATGGGGTCTTTGTCTGGTTTTGGGATCAAGGTAATCGTGGCCTCATAAAATGAGTTTGGAAATTTTCCTTCCATTTCTACTTTTTGGAACAGTTTCAGAAGAATAGGTATTAATACTTCCTTAAATGTTTGGTAGAATTCCCCTGGGAAGCCATCTGGACCTGGGCTTTTGTTTGTTGGGAGATTTCTGATGACTGCTTCAATTTCCTTAGTGGTTATAGGTCTGTTCAGGTTTTCTATTTCTTCCTGGTTCAGTTTTGGTAGTTGATACATCTCTAGGAATGCATCCATTTCTTCCAGGTTATCTAATTTGCTGGCATAGAGTTGCTCATAATATGTTCTTATAATTGTTTGTATTTGTTTGGTGTTGGTTGTGATCTCTCCTCTTTCATTCATGATTTTGTTGATTTGGGTCATTTCTCTTTTCTTTTTGATAAGTCTGGCCAGGGGTTTATCAATCTTGTTAATTCTTTCAAAGAATCAGCTCCTAGTTTCGTTGATCTGTTCTACTGTTCTTTTAGTTTCTATTTCAATGATTTCTGCTCTGATCTTTATTATTTCTCTTCTCCTGCTGGGTTTAGGCTTGATTT
The DNA here is from genome assembly GCF_002201575.2 of Neomonachus schauinslandi. Classification (NCBI taxonomy): domain Eukaryota; kingdom Metazoa; phylum Chordata; class Mammalia; order Carnivora; family Phocidae; genus Neomonachus; species Neomonachus schauinslandi. The sequence goes on from NC_058403.1 coordinate 112,688,902, forward strand.
GCTGTTCTTTCTCCAGCTCCTTTAGTTGTAGGGCTAGGTTGTGTACTTGAGACCTTTCTTGTTTCTTGAGAAAGGCTTGTATTGCTATATACTTTCCTCTTAGGACTGCCTTTGCTGCATCCCAAAGATTTTGAATAGTTGTGGTTTCATTTTCATTGGTTTCCATGAATTTTTTTAATTCTTCTTTAATTTCCTGGTTGACCCTTTCGTTCTTTAGTAGGATGTTCTTTAGCCTCCATGTATTTGAGTTCTTTCTGACTTTCCTCTTGTGATTGAGTTCTAGTTTCAAAGCACTGTGGTCTGAAAATAGGCAGGGAATGATCCCAATCTTTTGGTACCGGTTGAGACCTGATTTATGACCTAGGATGTGATCGATTCAGGAGAATGTTCCATGGGCACTAGAGAAGAATGTGTATTCCGTTGCTTTGGGATGGAATGTTCTGAATATGTCTGTGAAGTCCATTTGGTCCAGTGTGTCATTTAAAGTCTTTATTTCCTTGTTGATCTTTTGCTTAGACGATCTGTCCATTTCAGTGAGGGAGGTGTTAAAGTCCCCCACTATTATTGTATTGTTGTCGATGTGTTTCTTTGCTTTTGTTATTAATTGCCTTATATAATTGGCTGATCCCATGTTAGGGGCATAGATATTTACAATTGTTAGATCTTCTTGTTGGATAGATCCTTTAAGTAGGATATAGTGTCCTTCCTCATCTCTTATTACAGTCTTTGGTTTAAAATCTAATTTGTCTGATATAAGGATTGCCACCCCAGCTTTCTTTTGGTGTCCATTAGCATGGTAAATGGTTTTCCACCCCCTCACTTTCAATCTGGCAGTGTCTTTGGTCTAAAATGAGTCTCTTGCAGACAGCATATCGATGGGTCTTGTTTTTTAATCCAATCTGATAGCCTGTGTCTTTTGATTGGGGCATTTAGCCCATTTACATGCAGGGTAACTATTGAAAGAGATGAATTTAGTGCCATTGTATTGCCTGTAAGGTGACTGTTACTGTATATTGTCGGTGTTCCTTTCTGGTCTATGTTCCTTTTAGGGTCTCTCTTTGCTTAGAGGACCCCTTTCAATATTTCTTGTAGGGCTGGTTTCGCGTTTGCAAATTCCTTTAGTTTTTGTTTGTCCTGCAAGCTTTTTATCTCTCCTTCAATTTTCAATGACAGCCTAGCTGGATAGAGTATTCTTGGCTGCATATTTTTCTCATTTAGTGCTCTGAATATATCCTGCCAGTCCTTTCTGGCCTGCCAGGTCTCTGTGGATAGGTCTGTTGCCAATCTAATGTTACCACCATTGTAGGTTACATATCTCTTCTCCCGAGCTGCTTTCAGGATTTTCTCTTTGTCTCTGAGACTTGTAAGTTTTACTATTAGATGTCAGGGTGTTGACCTATTTTTATTGATTTTGAGAGGGGTTCTCTGTGCTTCCTGGATTTTGATGCCTGTTTCTTTCCCCAAATTAGCGAAGTTCTCTGCTATAATTTGCTCCAATATACCTTCTGCCCCTCTCTCTCTCTTCTTCTTCTGGTATCCCAATTATTCTAATGTTGTTTCATCTTGTGGTATTGCTTATCTCTCGAATTCTGCCCTCGTGATCCAGTAGTTGTTTATCTCTCTTTTTCTCAGCTTCTTTATTTTCCATCATTTGGTCTTCTATATCACTGATTCTCTCTTCTGCCTCATTTATCCTACCAGTTAGCGCCCCCATATTTGATTGCACCTCATTAATAGCCTTTTTGATTTCGACTTGATTAGATTTTAGTTCTCTTATTTCTCCAGAAAGGGTTTCTCTAATAACTTCCATGCTTTTTTCAAGCCCATCTAGTATCATTAAAGTGATGATTCTGAACTCTAGATCTGACATCATACTAATGTCCGTATTGAGTAGGTCCCTGGCAGTCGGTACTATCTCTTGTTCTTTTTGTTGAGGTGATTTTTTCCGTCTTGTCATTTTGTCCAGAGGAGAATAGATTAATGAGAGAACAAAATGCTAACAGGATAACAACATCCCCAGAATATATACTTTAAACAAATCAGGAAAGACCTGAAGCAGGGGGAAAAGAAAGGGAAAGAGAGAAAAAAGAAAAAGAAAAAAAAAGAAAAAGATAAAGATAAAAACAAACAAAAACAGAACAACAACAAAAACCAGAATATGATCAAATATGATCATGCTGGTACATAAATCAGTGGCCCACACTAGATTTTGGGTGTATTTTGGTCTGTTAGAAGAAAGTGCCTCCCAAAATTTTAAAGAAAGAAAAACTTATATATGTACAAAAATAAGGGTTGATATGATGAAGGGATGGAATATGACTGTAAAGATGAAAATTATAAAAAATTTTATAAAAGGAATTGATAAGAAGTTTGAAAAAAGAAAGAATAGGATTAAAAAAAAAAAGAAAAAAAAGGGAGAGAATGTGATCAGGCAGGGGAGTAGAACAAAACCATACACTAGAGATTTAGGGTATATTCTGATCTGTTAGAAGAAACTATCTCAAAATTTTAAAGAGAGAACAACTTATATATATATGCCAAAAATATAGGTAACTACTATGAAGGGATAGAATATGACTCTAAAAATGAAAAATAAAAATGTTTTTTAAAAAAGGGATTGAAAAAGTCATTGAGCATCTGCCTTCGGCTCGGGTCGTGATTCCAGGTCCTGGGATCGAGCCCCGCATCGGGATCCCTGCTCCGTGGGAAGCCTGCTTCTCCCTCTCCCACTCCCCCTGCTTGTGTTCCCTCTCTCGCTGTGTCTCTCTCTCTGTCAAATAAATAAATAAAATCTTTTAAAAAAAAGGGATTGATAAGATGTTGGTTGAAAAAGGGAAAAAGAAAAATTAAAAAAAAAAAAGACAGTTAAAAAAAAATTAACTTTGAAAGACTAAAGAATCATGGTAAAAAAAAGCCATGGATTCTATGTGCATTATTCCCCTAGCGCTGGAGTTCTGCTGTTCTCATTGATGGGTAAACTTGGTCTTGGCTTCAGTTCTTGCTGATCTTCTGGGGGAGGGGCCTGTTGCCGTGGTTCCCAAATGTCTTTGCCAGAGGCGGAATTGCCCCGCCCTTGCCCGACTCCAGGCTAAGTAATCTGCTTGGGTTTGCTCTCAGGAGCTTTTGTTCCCTGCCAGCTTTCCAGACAGCTTTGGAGGACAAGAGTGAAAATGGCGGCCTCCCAATCTCCACCCCAGAGGAGCCGAGAACTTGGGGCCCCGCTCCTCAGTGCGCCCCCAGAGAAAAGCCGTCAGTCACTCCCTTCTCCCTGGTCTCCGGCCACACTCTGTGCTCACCCAGCCTGTGACCTAGCATTTCTATCTCTGGCACACAACCCCGTGTGGAGTCTCCAAACCCAGCAGATCCCTGCGGTGCGCTCCTGCACCACTCCTCCCAGGGGAGGAAGGGGAGTCTCCCCGGATCTGCTGCTTGTTGGGTCCCTGCTGGAGGAGCAGTGGCCCGACTGTGCCCCGGATCATGGTTTATGGCAACCCCAAGCTGAGAGCCCATGCCTTGGCTCCATCTCTGCAGCCGGCTTCCCCGCTCTGATCCCTGGGAGCTCTGCTGCACTCAGGCACCCCCGGTCTTTCTGTGACCCTGAGGGTCCCGACACCACACTGTCCCACGAGGGTTCCACCTCCCGCTTAGCCACCAGAGCGACGTCCCACAGCGGAGCAGACTTCTAAAAGTCCCGATTTTGTGCTCCGTGGCTCTATCACTTGCCAGAAGTGGCCAATGGAGGCCCCTCCCCCGCCATCTATCCTCCCGAATATCACCTCGGATTCACTTCTCCGCACGTCCTACCTTCCAGAAAGTGGTCGCTTTTCTGTTCAGAGAGTTGTTGCTATTCTTTTCTTCAATCTCCTGTTGAGTTCATAGGTGTTCAGAATGGTTTGATCCCTATCCAGCTGAATTCCTGAGACCAGATGAAATCCAGGTCTCCTACTCTTCCACCATCTTGCTCCGCCCCCAAGTCCTGAACTTTTTGTTGCATATTTCAAGGCTGGACAGCCAGTTAACTTCCTGTGTTTCTTTTCTTTATTTTTTATAAGATTTTATTAATTTTTGCGAGAGAAAGAGAGAGAGAGAGAGAAAACAAGTTGGGGGAGGGGCAGAGAGAGAAGCAGACTCCCCGCTGAGCAGGGAGCCCGATGTGGGACTCGATCCCAGGACCCTGAGATCATGACCTGAGCCGAAGGCAGACACTGAACTGATTGAGCCACCCAGATGCCCTTCCTAGTGTTTCTTATCCTGACTCCTAGATTCCAAATTGGAACTGCAATAATGGTAAACCAGTATGAAGGTCACACCACAACACTGAGGGGTTTGTTTACTAAAGAGTGCATAGAGTAGGAATCTGTCATCCATTGTCTCCAAGCTTCTGAACCTCATTCTCACATATTTTAGCCCCCTACCTGGTAAGCTTTTCCAAGGTAGAATTTTTTAAATCTACATTTTCCTCCTCTGTGCTAAGTGGATGTACTTGTATGAGGTTTAATTTGGAAGCAAGAAATGTGAGGAAAGGGCCAGGTGTGGAGTGGCAGAGATGGAGAGTATCTGAGATTGCGTGGCTATGGCAGTTTTCTGTCATAGAACGAAGTGTGGTTCTGGGCTCTGCAAAGGAAAAGCCTGACTTCAGTAAAAGCACTGTGGTTCTAATGTGGGCAGTGGCAGTTCTGCAGTGTGATCATTGGAATTATTACTGTAAGCCAAACCTAGAATCTATTCCCTCATTCCTTCCAAAAGTTCTGTTACATTTCTAGTGTTTTTCTTAATAATCCCTTACCACTTAAACTAACTAGAATAGATTCTGTTATCTCCAACCAAGTGTATATGCTAGAATAGAGAATCATAATTTAAAGTAGTACATCTAGTAGCTATTATTTCCTTTTACAGAAAAAAAAAAAAACCATATACTGGAGACTCCTCCTTTCATGAAGTTAACATTTCTGCATGGGCAGACAACACTGCTTGACTGCTACTGTGTAGCCAGGATGCATTACATGTTAGAAGAAATTGTTAAAATAACTGGTAAGTCATTCTCCTCATGCAGCATATACATCTCTGAAATAATTTTAAGTAATGAAATGTTTTAAAGTAAGCTGATTTGTTGCAAATTAGAAAATTGGCAGAAAATGTTGGTACTACCCCTTGAAAGAGATAGAGCAGTTATCACCAAGATTTTCCTATCCTTTGTGAAACATTCCCTGTAATATTTTTCCCTTACTAAACCTCTAAACACAACTTCTAATGGTTCAAAGGATGATTCATAGAGAATCTGAAGAAAGAGCTGTCAAGTGATCAGAAAAAAATGAAATAGACAAGCCAGGTACCAATTTCTGTTTTAAAAAATCTGAATGCACTTGGAAGGATCACAAAGAGCGATTCCGGCTTTCACCATCAGATGAAAAATTTGGTGGGCATATGCATTACTTTAAAAAAAAATCTCATTCATAGAATCCTAAAACTTACAGAAATAAGAAATTTACATGATCCAGTTCAACAACCTAATTTATAGGTAACTGATTAACCTCCATTCTGGGGAGGGGGTTAAAATATATATATATTTATGCATTTCCTCATGCCTATGTGTCTTTGCCACTCATCCAAAACATGTGGGCAAATGTCACTCTCAACTAAGCCTTCACGCTTCCCACTTTTCTATATCCAGTAAGCACACCCCCACATGCATATGTGTATATATATATATAACTTTGAAAAATGTATCTTATATTTTTCTCCCTATGACGTCACATTGCACAATTAGTGGTTTCTAGAACCATTACAGTTTGCTTCTGGAAAAATACACATAAATCTGTATATTTATACACACACACAAATATAATAGTGGTGGGTGTAATGACATGAAATAAGACTTAAGGGTCTTTTACTTAGGATTAACCTGTATTCGGCAATGATTTATGGGAAATACAAAGACTAGAATGCTATGCAGATGTTAATTGTACAGTACAAGTCAGTAGCAAAGTGAAGGTACGTATATAGGAATCCAGTCTCTTAGCTCCAGAACAAAAACCTCCATTCCAGCCTCCTCCTCAATACAAAATTATCTTGGGGGAACAGAAAGAGAACTCACAGAAATGCAGCAAAAGTACATCAACAATTGAAATTCAGCACCAAGGAAGACATAAAAAGTCCTTAGTGAGTCAGACTTGAAGTTTATAGTCTTGTTTTTTCTTTAGTCTGCATTTCAATGGCTTTTCTATTTTTGTTAAATATAAGTGAAGGGAAAGAAGGTTTTATTAGAGGTTTGTTGACTAGCTGCTCACCCTGATATGCCTTACATGTGCGCTGAGACCTTCAGCTGTCAGGTACAGATGGAAAGGGAAGTGTTCTTTGATTTGCGTCACTATGCTCCACAAACCTCACAAATACATACTTTGAACTAGATATAGCTGCTTTCTCTATCAACTAAATGCTGATATTTTCCCAGCAATCATAAAGAATTTCAGAGTCTGTACATATATTGTCTTTGTAGAACAAGATGGTCAATGAAGCAGTCACTGTGAAACCTCATGAGAACAATTAAATCTCAGCAATTAAGTTGATGAATAAATTTGGGGTTAGAAAAATGTTAATGACATACTTTCTGTAGCCTGTTCTGGAAGGGCAAACTTTCTTTCTTTTTTTTCCCCCCAATTTGTTTAATCAAAACGACTAGGCACAAATGATTAAAAACATCTTACGAGTACCTAGAACTGGGACCTGGAAAGATACTGTTAGAAAGAGCTGGAAAACATATCTCAGAAGGTCAAAGTTTCAAGCTCCTCTTTTATTTTTCTTGGACCAATATTTTTAGACAATCAAAATGCATTTCCATAAAGAATTTTTTTTTAAATAATGAGCCTGGAAAAAAACTAAACATGGAATCCATGGCTTTTTGCTAATCCGTTTAGGTTCGGTTTTTACAGTATTTTATATGGGGAAGAGAAACAACTTATTATTTGTGCTCAGTGACCTTGAACTCTAAAATATGAAGGTTGAAAGTGACTAGGAGAGGCAGGAAGCAAAACCCATAATTGAGTCTAAATATAAATGTGGACTTTTGTGTTTGAGTGAACTTCAAAACTGTTTTTGATATGATAGATCCATTACCTACATACGTTAATCCAAAACAATTGTTTTCCTAGTATTGCATAAGGAACAACAAATATATCATCAGCAAATATATCATCATTCATTTGTTCATTTAACAAAAATTTGAGTACATATAATGTGCCAGAGGTTTTGCTAGATCCTGGAGCTGGAGAACAAATACTCTACCTTCAAGAAACACAGTTTATTGGAGGAGTCAGATGCATATTTTAAAGTATTTATATGAGGGGCTCCTGGCTGGCTCAGTCGGTAGAGCACGTGACACTTGATCTCGGGATTATGAGTTTAGCCCCATGTTGGGTGTAGAGATTACTTAAAAATAAAATCTTAAAAATATATTTATGTGAGTACTATGATACAAATGTGCACAGAGTATTCTGAGAACATGAGGAAATACCTCTTCTCAGGGTCCTAGGCCAGGAAGGGTTTCTGGAGGATTTAACTCCTCAATGGTTACTTTAAAATGTATTTAGGCTAGCCTGGACAGAAGAAAGCAAAGGGCACTCAGGGCTGAAGGAACAAAAGCATGGATGTAAGAAATACTCTAGGTGATTTGTTGGTTGGTCTAAATATCGGCGATGGCGTTCAATCATTAAAATATATTTGATAATATTATAAGTTTGAATTTATGAGAAACACAAGAGCAAACCTTAAAAAAGCTATTGTGATAATAATTATTTGTCAGTTCAAAACCAGTATATGGATGCGGTTTTCTCCTTAGGAACAAGATATAGTCTTCAGAGTATTCGCTTCTATCTAGAAGTTCTGGGAAACTTTCCGGACCCTCCCCCAAGCAAATTCTTCTTCATAATGTTCTTTCTACATCTGGTCTACATTTTGCCCTGAAGTAGTTGAAGCCTGTAGGCTTTCCACAAAAGCAGGGGTTCCCAGCCTCAGCACTATCGACATTTTAAGACTAGATAATTCTTTGTTGGTGTAGAGAGCCGTCCTGTGCATTATAGGATTTTTTGAAGCTTCCCTGGCCTTTACTAACTAGCCAATGGAAGTCTCCCCCTCCTCCAACGGTTGTGAAAACCAATGTCTCCAGACACTGTAATACATCCTCTGGGGGACAGAATCACCATTGGCGGAAAACCACTGCACTAACATAAATTATTGCAACTTCGTCCTACTGCAACAGTTTGAATGGGGCTCAGATGTATTACTTTTAGTAGTAATATAATACTGAAAAATTGTTGGTGACTTGTGTAGGTAGTATCCAGCCACCAAATGCCAAAAAACTCACAATAAAAGCCAAAAATATACTGGCGAGACACATATTCAGAAAAAGTCCTATACTGTTGCCAGCATCATGACATTGTCCTTCCTTCCCTGAGCACACAAGATAGGCTCAGCTCCTCTGTGACCTGTAAGGAAACTGGGATGAATAAATCTTTCCTGAAGTGATGCTACACTCTAACCCATGGTTCTCAACCTCAGGTGCCCCGTGGAAACTTCTGAGGAGATTTAAATAATACTGAGACTTTGATTACTCTGCAATGTTCTGATTTAATTTAAACAACACTGATACCCCGTTACACCCAGAGGTTTGACTTAATTGGATTTAATTGGTGTGAGGTGAGGCCTAGGTATTAGAAGTTTTAAAAGTTCCCGTGAGATTTTAATGTGCTGCCAAGGTTGAGAAGCACTGCTCCCTTTACCTTACCTTAGGCTACGAATCATCTTTTTTTTTTTTTTAATCTCCATTTTGTTTAGGGATGTTGGGAGGCAGTTAAATCTTAGTTCAGTTATACGTATATGTAATTATATATAATTAGTTTTCATAAAGGTCATAAATTTAGTGTCTACTTTAAATCTAGGAATTTAGCTTTTGGAACTGGGAATTTAGTCTTTAACCCACTGTTTCCCAAACTTGTCTGCACATTAGAATCACCTGATTTTTGTTTGCTAAAGCTCAGGCCACACCCCAATTAACTCACCATCTCTGGACTGTTCTACTATGTCAGTTGTCTGGGAAGTTCGCCAGGTGATTACAAGGAGCAGACGTGTTTGGAAACCACTGCTTTAAGCAGATCTGGAAAGGGATCTAATTGTTTGAGCCCAGTAGGTATAGATCGTTGGTTCTCATCTGTAGCTGCACCATTAGAATCACCTGGGGAGCTTTTAAAACTCCTAACGCCCAAGCTGTACCCCAAGTCTATTAAGTCAGAATTGCTTGGGGTAGCAGCCAGTCACCAGTAGTCTTTAAAGTTCCATAGATGATTCCAATATGCAGTCAGGCTATGGGTCTCAGACTTGGGCACACACCAGAATCACCTGCAGGATTCAATAAAACAGACTACTGGACCCCATACCCAGAACTTCTAATTCAGTAGTTCTATGTTGGGGCTCAAGAATTTGCATTTCTAATAAGTTCTCAGCTGCTACTAATGTTGTTGGTCCAGGGACCACATTTTGAAATCTAAGTCACTGGTTTAGAAAATCAGCTTAATACGTGAAAGATGAAAAGTGACACGTGGAAAATTAAGTTTAACTTCTAGGAATTTCTTCAGTGTTGCCTATTTTACCGATTGTCAAATTCTTCTGGTAAATGTGCTATTATTTAAAATCTCCATGATGAGGGGTGCTTGGCTGGCTCAGTCTGAAAAAGCATGTGACGCTTGAGCTTGGGGTCCTGAGTTAGAGCCCCATGTTGGGTGTAGAGAGTACCTAAAAATAAATAAATAAAATCTCCATACTAATTACAACTATTTTAATATTTTCTTCTTTTTCCTATATGAATTATCTTCTATTTGAATTAGTTTTCCCTTTTTATACTTCGATGCTTCTTTTTTTTCCTCTTACTCACATTTGTAGATGAGATGTGGATCCACAAGTATAGAATCTGAATTCATTTCATTAACCCAAATGAGGATATCTACGTGCTGGCAGTAAATACAATATCTGATGAAGGAACCATGATTGCAAAAGTTATGGGTCCACAGAGGGAGAAATGAACACCTGTAGCGGAGGAGACTGCTTTAAGGTATGCAGATTGTCCACCAAATGCTAAAGTATTTATCCCTCACAGAAGCTCTATGCTATATAGAATCCTTGCCCCATTTCTCTGGCCCCAGGACTCACCTGGGAATCTCAGGTGTCTGCCCTCCTACTTTAGAGAATAATATGTACAGGCTTTAGCCAGATGGTGAACATTTGAGTCAACTACTCAGAAAGCTCTTTAGAAAGGTGCTAAGTGTGCCATTCCATAGCCCAATCATTTTCTTGTTTCTGTAACAGTCTATGTAATGCTATTATTCTCTCTCCATACCTTCCCCGAATCCCCACAAAAAAGAAAAGAAAGAAAGAAAGAAAGAAAGAAAGACAAAAGAAGAAAGAAAAAAGATTTACTCAGAAAAAATTAAGGAATTAGAGAAGATGATAAAATAAATTGTACAGAAGTAAACTTCACAATTAAAAAACAACAAAACAACCAGAGAGAAAATCAATAAGCCGAGCACTTGAACACTATTTCAGACCTATTGGATCTAAGAGACATATACAGAATACTCAACCCACCAACAGCAGAATATACACTCTTCTCAAGCATACATGGAATATTCTCCAGGGCAGACTGCTTGTTATGCCACAAAAGAAATCTTAATAAATTTAACAAAATTGAAATCACACGAAGTATCTTTTCTCATCAGAATGGAACATGACTAAAAATCAATGGAATGAAAACTGGAAAATCTACAAATATGTGAAAATTAAACAAGACTTTTTTTAAGATTTTATTTTGAAGTCATCTCTACACACAATGTAAGGCTCAAACTCACAACCCTGAAAGCAAGAGTTACATGCTCTTCTGACTGAGCCAGTCAGGTATCCCTAAACAAGACATCTTAAATAACTAATGAGTCAAAAATGAAATCATCAGAGAAATTAGAAAATATTTTGAAACAAATGAAAATAAAAATATGACATTCTAAACTATGGGATGCAGTGAAAACAGTGCTAGGCTGGAAATATATAGCTGTTATTGCTTACAATAAAAAAGATTTGAAATTAACAGCTTAAGTTTATACCTTAAGGAACTAGGAAAAAAGAGACCTAAGCCCAAAACTAACTGGCAGAAGGGAATTATAAAGATTAGAACAGAAATAAAGAACAGAAAAACAGTAGAGAAAAATCAATAAAACCAAATATTATATTTTTGAAAAGATAAACCAAATAAATAAAACTTTGGCTAAATTAACCATGTAAAAAAGAAAGGAGATTCAACTAAATCAGCAATGAAAGAGGAGACATTATAATCAATCTTACAGAAATATAAGAATTATAAGAGAATATTATAAACAATTATATGTCAACAAATTTGATTACCTAGAAACAATGGATAAATTTCTAGAAACACACAGCCTGCCAAAACTAAATCATGAAGAAATAGGAAGTCTGAGTATACCTTTCACTAGTAAAGCAATTGAATCAGTAATCAAAAACCTCCTAACAACAACAAAAGAAGCCCGGGACCAGATGGCTTTACTGGTGAATTCTACCAAATATTTAAAGAAAAATTCACACCAATCTTTCTCAAACTCTTCCAAAAACTGAAGAGAACAATTCCAAACTCATTCTGTGAGGCCAACATTACCCTGATACCAAAACCAGATTAAGACAACACACGATAAGAAAACTATTATCAATGTTGTATCCCTGATGGATAATAATGCAAAAATTCTCAACAAAATACCAGCAAATAGAATTCAACAGCACATTTATAGACAATCACCAAGGATTCCAGGATTTATTCCTGGAATGAAAGGATAGTTCAACATATAAAAATCAATCAATTTAATACAATCACATTAATAGAATGAAGATCCAAAACCATGATTATCTCCACTAAGCCATAAAGATATCTGACAAAACTCAATATCTTTCATGATAAAAACACTCAACAAATGAAGAATAGAAAAAAACTAATTAAACATAACAAAGGTCATATGTGAAAAGCCCACAGCTAACACCATATTCAATGGTGAAAGACTAAAAGTTTTTCCTCTAACATCAGGAATAAGAGGAGGATGTCTGCTTTTGCCACTTCTTTCAACATAATTCTGGAAGTCCTATCCAGGGCAATCAGGCAAGAAAAAAAAAAAACACCTAAATAGAAAGGAAAAAATATTATCTCTGTTAAAGACAAAATGAGCTGCTTATGTAGAAAATCCTATAAAGATCCCACAGAAATACTGTTAGAACTAATAAATGAATTTAGCAAAGTTGCAGGTTACAAAATCAATACACAAAAATCAGTTGTGTTTCTATACATTAACAATGAATTATTCAAAAAGGAAATTTAAAAAAACAATTTTATTTACAATAGCATCAGGAAGAATAAATATCTAGGAATAAACTTAATCATGGAGATGAAAGACTTGTACACTGAAAACTGAAGGAATTTAAGAAATGTTGCTGAAGGAAATTAAAGAAAACACAAAGAAATGGAAAGACATCCCATGTTTATGGATTGGAAGACTTAATATTGCTATGATGTCAATACTACTCAAAGTGATCTAAGATTGAATGCAATTCCTATCAAAATCTCAATGGGGTTTTGGAAGAAACAGAAAAATCCATCATAAAATTCATGTGGATTCTCAAAGGACACTGAATAGCCAGAACAATCTTGAAAAAGAGGAACAAAGTTGTAGATCTTATACTTCTTGATTGCAAGACTTAATACAAAGCTGTAGTCATCAAAACAATGTGATACTGGCATAATGACAGACATAGAGACCAGTAGAATAGAATAGAGAGTCCAGAAATGAAGCCTCACATATACAGTTAAATGATTTTCCACAAGGGTGCCAAGACCATCCAATGAGAGAAAGAACAGTCTCTTCAACAAATGGCATTAGGAAGACTGTATATCCTCATGCAGAAGAATGAAGTTGGATCATGACCTTACACTGTATTCAAAATTAGCTCAAAATGGATCAAAGACCTAAACGTAAGACCTAAAACTATAAAACTCCAGAAGCACACAGAGAAAAGCCTTCATTACATTGGATTTGGCAAGGATTTTTTGAATAGGACACCAAAGCACAGGTGAAAACAACAACAACAAAAATAGACTAATGGAACCACATCAAACATAAAAACTTCTGCACATCACCTCTTCGACCTCAGCTGCAGCAACTTCTTCCTAGAAACATCACCAAAGTCAAGAGAAGCAAGGGCAAAAATGAACTATTGGGACTTCATCAAGATAAAAAGCTTTTGCACAGCAAAGGAAACAGTCAACAAAACCAAGAGACAACCGACAGAATGGGAGAAGATATTTGCACATGACATATCAAATAGAGGGCTAGTATCCAAAATAGATAAAGAACTTATCAAACTCAACACCCAGAGAACAAATAATCCGATCAAGAAATAGGCAGAAGACATGAACAGACATTTCTGCAAAGAAGACATCCAAATGGACAACAGACACATGAAAAAGTGCTCAATATCACTTGGTATCAGGGAAATACAAATCAAAACCTCGATGAGATACCACCTCACACCAGTCAGAATGGCTAAAATGAACAAGTCAGGAAACGACAGATGTTGGCGAGGATGCGGAGAAAGGGGAACCCTCCTACACTGTTGGTGGGAATGCAAGCTGGTGCAGCCAATCTGGAAAACAGTATGGAGGTTCTTCAAAAAGTTGAAAACAGAGCTACTCTACCACCCAGCAATTGCACAGCTGGGTATTTACCCCAATGATACAAATGTAGTGATCCAAAGGGGCACCTGCACCCCAATGTTTATAGCAGCAATGTCCACAAGAGCCAAACTATGGAAAGAGCCTAGATGTCTATCAACAGATGAATGGATAAAGAAGATGTGGTATATATATAATATATATATATATATATATATATATATATATATTTAGATAGATAAAGAACTTATCAATAGATAAGTTAAGTAATAGATAAGATAGATAAAGATATCTATCTTTATATATATATATATATATATTATATATATATAATGGAATATTATGCAGCCATCAAAAAATGAAATCTTGGCATTTGCAATGATGTGGATGGAACTAGAGGGTATTATGCTAAGCAAAATAAGTCAGTCAGAGAAGGACAATTATCATATGATCTCATTGATATGAGGAATTTGAGAAATAAGACAGAGGATCATAGGGGAAGGGAGGGAAAAATGAAACAAGATGAAACCAGAGAGGGAGACAAACCGTAAGAGACTCTTAATCTCAGGAAACAAATTAAGGGTTGCTGGAGTGGATGGGGATGGGAGGGATGGGGTGGCTAGGTGATGGACATTGGGGAGAGTATGTGCTATGGTGAGCGCTATGAATTGTGTAAGACTGATGAATTACAGACCTATACCCCTGAAACAAATAATACATTATATATTAATAAAAAAAAAAACTTCTGCACATCAAAGATTATAGTCAGTGTGAAGGCAACCTACACAATGGGAGAAAATATTTGCAAGTCATATATCTAGTAAGGGTTGATATCCAGAATATATAAGAACTCCTAAATCTCAACAACAACAAAAAGTAAATAACCCAATTAGAAAATGTACAAAGAACTTGAGTAAACATCTCTCCAAAGAGGAGATACAAATCGCCAACAAGCATAGGAAAAGATACTCAACATCGTTAATCATTAGGAAAATGCAAGTCAGAGCCAGAAAGAAATATTACCTCACACCTGTTAGAATGACTACTGATAAAATAACAAAAACAAAACAGAAACAAAACTGATAAAATAACAAAAACAAAACAGAATAACAATAACAATAACAAGTGTTGATGAGGATGGGGATAAACAGGAACCCTGGCACACTGTTGTGGGAACGTAAAATGGTGGAGTCACTATAGAAAACAGTATGATGGTTTCTCAAAAAATTAAAAATAGAAGTATCATATGATTTAACACTTCCACTTCTGGGTATATATCCATGAATTGAAAACAGGATCTTTGGGGCACCTAGATGGTGTAGCTGGTTAAGCATCTGACTTTTGGTTTCGGCTCAGGTCATGATCTTGGGGTCGTGATATCAAGCCCCATGTCAGCCTCCATACTTAGCTCAGAGTCTGTTTAAGACTCTCTCTCCCTCTTACACACCTCTCTCAAATAAATAAGTAAATTAAAAAAAAAAGCAGGATCTTGAAGAGATATTTGCACACCTGTTTATAGCCAAGAGGTGAAAATATTCCAAGTATCTAGCCACAGATGGATGGATAAACAAAATGTAGTATATACATACAAGAAAATATTATTCAGCTTTAAAAAAAAAAAGAGAAAATTCTGCTACCAGAGGGCCTTTGGACTTGAAGTACAATGACAGCTCTTCCTGGAGGGTCTTCAGCCTGACAGCATTTGGATTTGAACCACAGCATTGGTTTTCCCCTGGGGGCTTTAGCCTGCCATTTCTGTGGATTTTGGACCTGCCAGCTTCCATAACTGTGTGAACCAAACAAATGAGATATTTTCCTATATATAGCATGCAAAGATACATGATGTGTAAGGTCAAGGACTAACACCTCCATTCCACTATCAGTGGCAAATTCCTTATGGGATCTTAAATCTCTTTAAGGCAACACAAGATATGTGAGAAAACTGAAGTGTGTTCAGAAAGAAACATCCTAAGAACTGAAAATATGTATTACAGGAATGTTAATCCCATATGGAAGTTAAGTGTTTCCATATAAAAATTAAGAGAATCCAGATTTCTTGATGTATAGATTAGAGTGGTAGGAAAAGTAAATTATTACAAGGAGGGGGTTTCCAACAGTTCTCTCTTCCCTTAGAACACAGAACTGAAGGACATGTTAAAAGACCTTCAATTCAGTTAAAAGATCTTCCTGGCAGTAAGAGCAGCTAAATGCTGACAAAGAGAATGCTAGGCTACCGTATTGGTTGTGTAACAAAGAAGTCTGTACCCAGACTTAGTAGCTTAAAGCAACACACATTCACTATTTATTATTTTACCATTTTTGTGGGTCTGGAGTCTGAGCATGGTTTAACTGGGTCCTTTGCTCAGGGTCTTACGAGATTTACCTCAAGGTGCTGGCTGGAGGTGTAATCCCATGTTATCTGAGTCCTCTTCCAAACTCACTGCTTGTTGGCACAATTCAGTTTCTTGCAGCCGTGTGGATGGGGGCCCTCTTCTATGGCACATCGCCCTTTCCGCACTGGGGCTTCTTCAAGGTGAACAGGAGAGTCTACTGCTACTCCTTTTCTCTTACCTCTAGACTCTCTCTGAAATGGCTCACCTGATTAATTCAGGTCCACACTGGATAAACCCTTTCTTGATTAATTCAAAACCAATTAATTAAGGACTAATTACTTCACTTTTGTCATTTAGTGTAATAGAATCATGGGAGTATCCATGATATTCACAGTCCCACCCACACTAAAAGGGAGAGGACTGTACAGGTCATGTATGTGAAAGCATAGGACTCTTTGAGACCATCTTGGAATTCTGCCTCCCACACAATCTGAATTTTTGCATATCTGACTCCAAACTGTATCATTTCTATGTCATTGCTGAGTCTCACCCTAACTATGGAGTAGACAAAAATCCCATTCATTCCTATCAAAAGTACTTAGAGAACATTTTCTCAAGAGGAAACCTTGTGGATGGGCCAGCCCAGCATGGAGATAGAATAGTCAGGACGTACGTGGTTGAAGGGGTGCCATATGACCACATCTGCCTAAAAGTGTCTTCCCAGACTTGCAGTAAAACCCGATCTCACCTTCAGTAGAGTCACTCTGCATGATTTATGCTCCAGAAATATACCCAGTTAAAAGTCAAGAGGTCGAGGGCGCCTGGGTGGCTCAGTTGGTTAAGCGACTGCCTTCGGCTCAGGTCATGATCCTGGAGTCCCGGGATCGAGTCCCGCATCTGGCTCCCTGCTCGGTAGGGAGTCTGCTTCTCCCTCTGACCCTCCCCCCCTCTCATGCTCTCTGTCTCTCACTCTCTCTCTCTCAAATAAATAAATAAAATCTTTAAAAAAAAAAAGTCAAGAGGTCGAGTTGGCTAGGATGGGTCTGATGGGTGATTCAAATTTAATGTTGATGATACTCTTTTACAGGACACCTCAGTCCTTCTGGATTGGCGTTACAAGTATCCATACATGTGTCCCCTAGCATAATATTCAAAAAAGAATCACACTCAAGACTGTTGAATCTCATATCTGTACCTCTGAAACAAATAATGCAATATATGTTAAGAAAAAAAAAAAGAAGAAGAAGAAGGTAGCGGGAGGGGAAGAATGAAGCGGGGGAAATAGGAGGGTTAGACGAACCATGAGAGACGATGGACTCTGAAAAACAAACTGAGGGTTCTAGAGGGGAGGGCGGTGGGAGGATGGGTTAGCCTGGTGGTGGGTATTGAAGAGGGCACATTCTGCATGGAGCACTGGGTGTTATGCACAAACAATGAATCATGGAACACTTCATCTAAAACTAATGATGTAATGTATGGGGATTAACATAAGAATAAAAAAAAAAAAGAATCACACTGAAAATCCTATGTTGACTTTAAAACCAAAATATCACAATAATGCCTCCTTTGCTTAATGATCTACAATACTGTCAGGGTTATTTTTCTTCGTGTTATTCCCATATTTCCTAGTTACCAATGCAGATTGAAATGATAAGAATTGCACCATTCCCTCTAGGAGCCTATTTTTTCGTTTCAAATACATCAGTAGAGTTATGTTACAGTTTCTTTTCCCCAGGGGAAATTCCTTAACTTTGTATAATAAATAAGGTATCTGTATTAAATCTCAGACCTTCATCATTTATTATATTGCTTTAGCCTAGCTATATTCTTTTTCCCTTTCTACTAAAAAGCATTGCAGGTATTGACTAAAACATGACATTTATTAATTCTACATATTTTCCTGTTTGTATGTCAGTGGAACATAGCATGATCCAGAGCACACATGATGTTCTCTTCAGGAAAGAAAGGGCACATGTTTATACAAACTATTACTTACAAGATGTGTAACAAGTTCCGATAAATTGTTGATTCAATGTCCTAGCTGATTGTGCACATGTCATAAAGCTATTTAAGGGAAGTGACCACATTGTATAGATTTTTTTTCTTAGTGTCTGTTAAAGTAATAACACAGGAAGCATGTTATTATAACCTACAGGGATCATAAATACTAACCCTATAGCATTTTTATTACCAACTTATATCAAAGGCGATTTGGCACTCTTTACACAGAAGATTCTCCCATTAGTAAGCAGTCTTATATTACAGACATAAAATATTTGTAAGCATTTTAACTTGGCCAAGCTACTGCAGCTGTGTCACATTTGTTTTTCCTTATTTTAATCTGAGCTTATTTAGATGAAATTGGAATTGCCTTCTTCCCCTCTAGATGACAGATCTGGTTTAGTGCCAGGCCACTTAGTGAGGTCTATCAAACAACGCTCTATTATGTACAGTGGCATAATTCGAAAATCACAAGACCACTAACTCATAACACATGTTAATATGCCCAGTTAGTTCAAAATCTAGCTTTTTACAGATGATTTTATATTCCATTTAAAAATGTTCTTTATTGCCTCTGCTGCAAATAGTTCATCTGATCATCTCTGAACTATTTTAACATTTTTTTACATTTTTATGAAATATACACCTACATATTACAACTAAACAAACACACCACAAAGAAAAGTCAACTCAAATTTTAGTTAACTTGTGTGTTGCATCAACTTGCACTTGGGAAAACTAACTGGATTAGGGAATGAGATTTCCCTAATTGTGACTTGCCCTCCTTTCTCTATCACTGCCTCCCCCACCCATTCCTGGGCTATACTGTTGTCGTTCTGGGACATGGGGCTTCCCGAATATCCTGGTGGTTCCTGCCACCTAATGTATTTCCAGTGCTATCAAATGATACCAAAGTAAGAACTCTTTCTCCATTTCTTCTCAAAAGCTGAGACAGTGAGACTCAAATCCTCAGATTACATACTCCAAGGTTAGTTACCAACAGAGGTTTTAACCAATACTTGTTTTCATGATTAATTTGAAAGCCTCATCCATCTACTAGGCACAGACACTTCCTCAACTCTAAATAATTTACTAACAACTTTTCTGCACATCTGTTTACAACAAGAGACATCCTCACTACCCTGAAGACCGCCACAGGGGAAAAAATCCTGCTCTCTAAATTGTTCTGCTTTGCACTTTAATCTCTGCTTGACCATTCTGAAGGCTCAGCTCTCAACTGACCTTTATCCTAAATAATGTGTAGCTCCAATTTTATGGGATAAGTTGCATATACATATATATTGAGTTCTTTCCCACATTTTATGAATAATCATTACCCTCTGTATGAAATCTTTTAGGGCTGGAACTATAATTATAACTGAAAAATAATGTAGCATCACAGGGTCCTGGTTAGGTACCACCTAGGTTAGCAAATACTCAAAAAATAATTATCAGTGATGATGGCAATAATGAATTAGTGCATCAGAGAAATCCAAAAAGGTAACCCCAGTGAGAAAAAGCTATATCCAAAGTGTTGCTAAGTTGGTAATAGAATAATAATAATAATACGTTGCCCCTATAAGTTTCTGGTAAAGAAGACAAGCAGAAGGTAATTAAAACAAGGGAACTAAAGAGTGAAAAAGAGGGGCGCCTGGGTGGCTCAGTCGTTAAGCACCTGCCTTCAGCTCAGGTCATGATCCCAGGGTCCTGGGATCGAGCCCCGTGTCGGGCTCCCTGCTCCGCGGGAAGCCTGCTTCTCCCTCTCCCACTCCCCCTGCTTGTGTTCCCTCTCTCGCGGTGTCTCTCTCTGTCAAATAAATAAAATCTTGAAAAAAAAATTTAAAAAAAAGAGTGAAAAAGAATAGGGCCAAAAGTCCCAAAGAACAATGGTTTTATAGTTATTACCTGTTACAAAGTTTTAATGCAAACTCAACTTCAGATATACATGTAAAAGTGTGGTAAAATTTCATTTAGTATTAAGTAATTAGACAAAAAATTGAGTTTGTTATGCAAAGTGTTACATTTATTATTTGAGTTTTAGTTTCAGCTGAAAACCTTATTGAAGAGGATTACAAAAAGCACAGGACAATTCTTTTGACTGAAATTTAACATTATCAGTGATTTCCTTTTCTCCCCTCCCTTAATTACCTAGTTTGGTGATATATTTAGCAAGTTGATTGGATAGTCAGTATCACAAATTTCTGTAATTAAGTCACAAATAGCTAATTATGGGTTCTGTTGCTATAAAATATTCTAAAGAAACGTTTGCATGTATTTTTAAGAAAAAACTTTATTGCTATTTTGCCATTAAGAAACAAAAATAGTAAAGGGTAAAATTCCACATTCATATAATAATCAAAAATATTGTTCTCAATGTCTATGGAAAGAAACATGGGACCAGATACTTACTTTTCAGACATATGTTAAGATTCTTAACCAATAAAAAGTTCTTCTTTCCTCTTACAACAAACACAACTAAGTGTGAAGTTTTAAGGATAAATAAGAACACTGTTGTTGTCTTCATTACATTACATAATCAAAATTTCCAGATTTTATCTTTCATTGATTCTATGTCATTTTTTTAAAACTCAGTTTTCAAAAATAAAAATAAAGACAAAACATTTTTAGAGCGACCTATACTGGATTTTCAGTTTTGGACTTTTTTTTTTTTTTGATGACTTCTAAAAGCCTTTTGATGTGGACTCCAAAAAAGGCATTTTTTCCTTAGAAATGTGTTTTAAAACATTAAAACCTTGAGAATTGTAGAACTGGATATCCTCAGCTGCAACTCTGAAAAAAATATGGGTAGGGAGATGAAGCCTGAGAGTAAAATTTTAGACACTGGATAACGAGGAGATTTAGTGTCAGAAGCAAATCAACTGGCTAAATAGCAAAGAGGCCCTCTTGGAGCAGGATAGCTTGAAGCCAGTTGAGTTATTTGGGAGATGGGGAGAGAGGCCCACATGACGGCCGCACGGATGGCGTGCACATGGCACCTTCCCCCACTGTGACTGTCCAGTCGGCTCTGCCAAGTGTGGGCTCATGATTCAAACTGACAAGAACCTTGCTCCCTCCCTGATCCAGAAAGAAAGAGCCTTGTCAAGTTGAATATCCTGCTTGCTACACAGGAGCTGTGTTGCCAGGAACAATGGGGAGAACTCAAAATGTGCTCTCAATCAGCAAGAGGCCTTGGGCCCTGGCGTGGCTGCTCCCAGGGCAGCAGGAAGTGTAACTGAAGCTTAAATGTCATTGCATTCTTTCTAAAGGAAATGCTGGTTTGTTGTTGTTGTTTTGTTTTGTTTTTCTGTTGTTCTTTGCTTGCTTCTGAACTTTGAAAATAAGTGTGTAATACCTCTTTTTTAAGGAAAATAACTAACTACTAAGCAAACTCTTGCCCAAAAAAACAAATTCAACTCAACCAAATAATAAACACATTACACTCCACTTATGCCAGATAGAAGAACCACTGGGGGTGTGGGTATAAAGATGAATAAAATCTTTGGCCACGAGGAAATGGACACAGCCTGTACAGACTGACGCTGTGCATCTGGAAGGTGCAGGAAAATCACAGAATTTGAAGGCAGAAGGCCTGCTTTTGATGGGTTTTTTTACCTCTGATCGCTCTGTGATCATTGGTCAGTCATTTGACTTCTCCTGAGCCCTGTTTTTCTGTCTGTAAAATATTTATGGATAACTAACTCAGAGGGGAAGGTGTGAGAATTAAATGATATAAGGTGTGAAAAATGCATTCTGAACATACGAGGTGCTCTACAAAAGTTAGCTATAATTTGGCAGGAGGCAGGCATGCAGGACCCATGGTTTCTAGTTTGCACTCCTAACTTGATCTTGCTCTGTATTTTCAGAGACGACGTCTCTTTCAGTGCTCAGATTCTGTCTTCCGACAGACTGTATTGCAAGAAAGAATTAAGTATAATAGATAAGAGGAAGTGCCAAAAATAAATAAATAAAACCCCAAGGAATAAAGGACTGTATCCAACTGGGGCAACAGCAGAAGGCTTCTCAATTAGAGCTAACATGTACCTAATGGAAATGGCACAGATTCCCACAATGGGGTGCTTTATACTGGTATAAATGCCGAAAAACCAGTGAGCACTTTCCTAGCCTTTCCATTCATGCCTCCAATCCACTGTGTGTGAGCATTTCAAAGAAACTGGTCATGAACAAGTGAGGGAGCAGGATGCAACACACAGGCACCTAAAGTTGGCTTTGCATTTCCATCCTTCATCTGGAACAATAGAGTGAAAGACATCTGTGCTTGGAGGCTGTACTTCCCACCAAATACAATTCTGTCTTCCTGTTGTTTAAATGGAAAATATCTTCAAAATGAGATTGATTTCTAGGGAGATAAATTTGCTATAAAGCAGTGAGGAAAGGGTGAAAGAGAAGGTTGCTGCCAGATGGAATACGATTTCTACAACCCAAAAGGTTAATATTGATGTTTGTGAAGGAAGGGCTAGGTCTGGGCCCTGCAGCAGCAGAAATACCTTGAATGCTCGTTAGAAACAAATCTACTGAAGCAATAGCTCTGATGAGAGGTTGGAGCCTGGAACACTGCATTTAAAAGAAGCCCAGGGGCGCCTGTGTGGCACAGTCAGTTAAGCGTCCAGCTCTTAAGTTTCGGCTCGGGTCATGATCTCAGAGTCATGAGATCGAGCCCCGAGTCAGTCTCCGTGCTGAGAGCAGAGTCTGCTTGAGATTCTCTCTCCTCCCTCTGCCCCTCCCGCTGTGCTCTCTCTCTCTCTCAAAATACATAAGTAAATCTTAAAAAAAAAAAATTAAAAATATATAAATAAATGAAATCCACACTAAGAGTGAGATCGATGAAGTTCCTGTCCTGGACAAAATTTTATGTGTTTAAGAACTGGTACCACCATCTGATACTCTCATGATTCAGCCTGTAGAGCACTTGCATCTCATGAGAGAATCGCTGAATATACAAGTACCAGATGCCCTCATATGTCAGCAAGTCACGGCAATGAGGAGACCTCCTTTCCTTCAGTTTAGGCTAAATCCTATGGCACCCCAGCTGTGACACTTAGCACATTTCACTGCATTGATCTATCAGTGTGTTTCTCCCCCACCCCCCACCCCTGACTCAAAGATCCTCAAAGGTCAAAACGATCTTTTACATTTTTATATCTAAGGTCCTCACACAGTGTCTGGCAAATTCCAGATGCTCAATAAATGTTCATTGACTAGAACTAAAACTCTGATGCCAAAGAAACTTGCCTCGGCCATGAATCTTCTAGGAGAGCCAATCCCAGAGTAGCAGCTGCAGTTGGCAACCATGGAGAGATCAACGGGAGATGACAAATGGTTGGTTTGGCAGGAGTGTTAAGGCTGGAAACAAAACAAGGCAGTCCCACAAAGGAATGTACCGTCTGTATCTATTATAAACTCTAGTTCAAAGAAAAACACAGCGGAACAGAATAAAAACAACTTCAAAGGGTCAAGCATTCAGCAATATTTATTAAATAATCACTATGTACCAGGTACTCTGCTAGATTCTGGGGATGCAGCGGAAAGCTGAAAAGACGGACCTGCCCTTCTGGAGCTAATGGTCAAACACATATGAAGGTGCTATGGAGGAAATGGAGAAGGGGCTATGAGAAGGTATAATAGGAAAGCCTGCATGTGTGTGTGTGTGTGTGTGCCCGCAAGTGTGTGCATAGCTGTGGCTGTCAAGATAAGGGTTGAGGGGGTGGTAAGGAAGATTTTCCTGAGAAAATAAGATACAAACAGAATCCTGGAAGAATAAGTAGGCAGATAAAACTGTAGGTACAAAATCTCTGATGTGGCTAAACCTTGTCATGTCAGAGGAAATTTAAAATATTTCAGGTAAGTCATTAGAACAATAATTCTCAATGTTTATTGATTCCAAAACAGGTCACCATTATTTCCTGTGGCTGGCTGTTGCAAAATCTGCCTATCCCTAGCTACCAGAAAACCAGAAGCTCCAGGATGGCCTTCCATCCCTGGGCTGCTCGCTAAGTTGTTCTGTAATCGTGACATCTTGAACCACAGAAGTCCCGGGGAGAGAAGTCATTTGATTGGCACCTCCATGGTCTGAGGATGTAAGACAGGCAGGATTTTTGAGCATTCTCATTTGACCAAAATACTACGCTTTACAAAATAAGATTTTTGGACATGAGAGAGATTTTTGTAGCCAAACTGTATTTTCCCAAAAAGTAATGACTTATACAGAAGGTTTGTAAAAATCAGTCTCTTATGCTTGTGAGAGGTCGGATTGCACTTAAACGTCAAGAGAGCTGGCATGATGGAATACCAGCAGCCAGAATTGTATTTCTTGGCAACTCTTTTCGGTCCCCCCATTTTTTTTTGCCACAGTTATTAAACCTCTCTTGCCCCTCGATAGTATCTAAGAAATTTAATTTTCTCTTCTGAATGAACATTCTAGAAGAACTACATTTCTTCTGGTTGGTATATACTTCATCTCCAAGATCCTGAGTGTCTTCAAGAAATCGGGGCTCTTCAGTAGCTTCACTCTCATTGTACAAAAATAATTTGTATGCAATGTTTGTTCTTTGCCTAACAAAAGAGCCCTACATTCTTATTTTGATATATGTGGTATATGCAATGTTTACCCACTAGCTGTTTCAGCCTAGGGAGAATTTTTATGACCAACTAACAAACCCTAAAACAGTATTTATAATGTAAATACTGATATACCATTATTTATACTTCGGTTCAGTAGCAAAAATTGGTTCTATGATAAATAAACTCTTGTTACCCAATCGTTAGTCTCTTGTAGCCACACTGACAAGTCATGCCACAGGCAATACAATATCACTAACGAAATGAATTAATTTATCTTTTTCAAAGGCACATTGGGGAATTGGAAATGTATGTTTTATAGCAACACTCTAAATAGAAAATATATCTAATAATTCAACATTTTAGGTGGATGTTTCAACCCATCAAGTTTGTTTTATTCAACAAATGTTTATTGAGTGCTTCCTATGTTCCAGGTACTTTTCTAGGTGATGAGAGTCAACTCTACTGGGGAAAGGGAAACAGAGGATAAAGAAAGAAAGAAAAAAAAGAAGACAAGGCAACTCCACATTCTGATAATTGTTATGAAGAGAGAGAAGAAAACCAAAAAACAAAAAGCAAGTCAGTTTGATAGAATAAGGAGTCACCAGAAGGCTGTATTTCATAACGTGACCAGAAAACACTTTACAACGTTTCAAGGTCCTTTTCTGCTATAAAAGTCATGGTGATAAATTTACATTGGACCCCATGAAATTGCTTATAATCAACATTTCCCCCCCATAAAAATAGCAATTTCATATGGTTCAACCTAATAGCTGATAACCCTGAGAACTCATAGCAGACAGAATTTTAAAAGCTATGATTTTTATATTAATACTTTATTTCAAATTCATAATTACTCTGAGCCTGAATTCTCTAAGACCCAGCTTTTTTTTTTTTTTTTTGACCCTGGATCTAGATGAAAAATCTCACTCCATAGGTCAGATAGACTCGTGAGTAGTAGGTCTAGTCCACAAATAGACTTTAAGGACAAGATGTCTAAAGAAGAGGCTTTCCAGGATTGGAAGGAGCCCAGTGGAGCTTCTGTAAATGATACAGTAGGACAGCACTAGCTTCACAGCTCTAGCTTCGAGGCATCTATGAAAGGGTGAGAACATAATATTCTCAGAGCAGTGCTCCTTCAAACTCAGCTGAGTCAGCTGCGACATCTGTAGCATGTCTTTTAACCTCCCCTAGCCTCAGTGTTTCATCTTTTAAATGAGAATAATTACCCTGACTTGCAGAATTGTTGCAAGTCTTACGGATACAGTAGAGTACCATGATATGCACATTCAGTTAGCGGTAAAGTAAATTCAAATTTACACTCTTGGGACTCACAACTGGGGTGGAAAATAAAGAAAGAGAAATAGCACTTCTAAAAAATGTAGGAGATTCCACCTATTCAAAGAACTCACATGCCAGTGTGAGTGAGCATTAGCTAAGAGGTGTGAATCCATACTTCCTTCCGTTGGTCTCAGGTCCTATGCATCTCTTGTGGTGTAAGCGTCTTGCCGTCTTGAGTTATTTTTCTAGTGTTTTAAGGTAAGCATTTCTCTTTAAGTACATGCTAACTATTAAATCTGTGCATCAAAGCAAGAAAGAACAGTCTGTCCCAAAGCTGATAGAAAAAACTGGTTCTAGATTTATTAAGAGACGGTGTTTCAGTCTCTGTGGCGATGTTGTTTTAAGAAATTTCCAGGAATAATTTTGATATTAATGAATTTGGCTCTATAAGGTAACTTTAGAACCTAAACCTGCAGAAGGCGCAGCACTAATGTCAAATGCCCCCAGTGGTGCCTGACAGATTATAGATGATGAACATGGTTATTTTCTTCTTCAGGAAAAAAACAATGGGATCGTCATTCAGGGAGTGGACCCTGAGCCAGTGTACCAGGCTGTCACAACCTGAATGTCCATGGACAATGTACTTCCTTGGTGCAATTTTGCACTTTTCAAGCTTGTTCTTGTATGTCGCTGTGTTCTGACCAGCAAAATAGCTTATAAATGGTATCTCATACACTAGAAGAATTTGAAGAAATTCATATATTCAGCAAACATATCTTGGTTGACTTAATTTAAAATTGATATTCTTTCAAAGTCTTTTTAGTTGCATTGCAGGTCCCAATTTATAACTAAGCATATGTCCAACAGGAGGTAAAGATGGGAAAGCAAAAACTATCTATCATCCTCTTTCTTTTCTGTGTTTCTCATCTAGAAAAAAATAAAGCCATCAAATCACAATAAGGAGCAACCAGTATGGCCATAGCAGAGCTGGTATCACATTATTTATAAGGGACCATTCTGATTGGTCAATACCCCTTCTGTTTGATTGGCACCCATGTCTCTAAGATTTATTACCTATTTAAATATCACTCATGATTCTAAGGACATTAAGCTGTCATTATCATAAATCAATTCCTCTTTAGAAGTTTTATAGGAAGAAGTAAGTTATTTTTTTGCAATTCACCTTGAAAAACTATTCTGTGCATTCTTATGGGGACAATAGCTTCTTTGTTGTTATAAGGTAGACACGTATAATTCTTAAGAGTACATATAAAATCAGATAGAGAAATGTTTTTTCACATGTCTATAGTTTTCATTAATTTGTACCATTCAATTGGATCTGATAAGCTGAAATGTAGAAATAAGCATAACAAAATTGTTACATTTTTATGTCTGTGAATGTGATTCACAATCCTGGTGGCAGGAGTTGGAGAACAGGGAAGAAGGTATATATTTGAAGGAAGCCTTGAGAAAGAGATGGACTTCGTAAAAGCAGCTTAGATAATAAAGTTCCTATTCATATAAGCTCTCCAGCCAGTATTTATTTAAACATCCAGATTGGCAGTCGTGAGGAAAGGACATATAGGCTAAGCATATATACTGAGCAATTTGAGAAAACCTTTCTCACACACTATGTAGCATTTGGCAGAAATATCTTCCATTTGGAATATTCATCATTTTCAATTTTTCAAGAATTGTGGTAGCTCATTTTTAAAATAAGAGCAAATTATGGTCCAGACAGGTTTTTTTTTAATCATTTTGTTTGTTGTTTTTGTGTCATTGTTGCAAAAGTATTGACAAAGAGTCTATTAGGCAGAGCGATGACATCATCAGTAAATATACTGACATTGAATTACCTGTGTACAGCTCTGATGAGCTCTATGACTTCAGGTGGGTGCCCTGTTCAGCTCTTCCAAGAGTCCCCACCTCTGCTAACTTTGGGGACCATGAGCAGAGGATTGCCAGAGCAGTCACACAATGCTTAGGACCACAAACAAGTGGACAGTAGTATCATGGACACATTTTCCAATCTCCAATTTCCAATCTCCATTTTCCAATCTATTTAGTGCTTTTGGAAGCACTAAATAGAATTTGCAACCTCTGGAGGAGGTCTCCAGGGGTGATGGTCATGGAGAATTGATGGGGGTAAGAAGAATCCTTTAGCAGACTCTATTAGAAAACAAGAAGTGTCCCTGGCCTCACAAATGTCACAGCTGAGCTAGACATCAAGGACCTGGCCTGTCACATATATATATATACCTGAGAAGTATCAGACAAGCTGTTGGACAGCATCTCTAACACAAGCCAGACGTATGAACGACAGGTAAGGGAATTTCCTGCAGCTCCAAAAGGAGACTAGAGCTGAAGACCCTCCCTGAGCTTGCCGGAGGGGGAAATGTGATTCTTCACTGCAGGATACATTTCTTTGTTCATTTAGAAAGACATATCAGAGGTAGTTTTAAAAATAACTCATCAGTTTATAAATGCAAGCTTTACAAGGAGTATTTATTTAAACAAATTCTTTAAACACTCCACCAGCACAGTGGACTGAATCCAGATTTGAACTTAAAGATACAGGGTGGTCTAATATTATGAAAGGGATGTGTTTCTGAAGACCTCACATCATTCGATTTGCACATGATTTAAGATAGACTTTCCCATGGCAATAAATATACAGGTTGTGTTTTTGATATGCATAAATTTCCAGCCAAGGTGGCTTAGGGACACTTGGCCTTCTTGTTTTGTTTTATTATTTTTTTTTAAATCTTGCAGCCAAATCATGTCACACATTCTCTTTTCCTCCTTTTATTATTTTTTATTATTTTTGCCTAGTTATATGAGGTATATGAATCAAAAAGTACCTTATTTTTCTTAACACTTTCTCTAAAACTACTTCAAGTACCCTCTCTTAAATTAAAAAGAGCACAGGGTATTGTGGGAATTCTAGATCTTCTTCAGTGTTTTTTGTCACATCTAAACATCTTTCCAAAGCTTTTCATATTTTCAGCAAGTTTTAACGTGGCAACTTAAAGAGAACTAGAGCAACATAGTTTTAGGATTTAGAAAGAAATTTTAATATTGATAATTCAAAAATTAATTCTACAATCATTACCAAAATTACTCAGAAAAGTTCTGATACATGTACAACTTAATCAATGATATTGCTTATTTTGTATTTCTGTGTGTCAGAAAGTGATGCTGTCAAGGAACAATAGCACAGATAAAATTTCCATTTTACTTCTCCTATCCCTTTAAAACTGCACGATTCTTGACAATTTTCCAAATTTGGTGTACAAAATGAGACCAATATTTTTTCATGCTTTTTGCAATTCACTTATTTCAATGAAATGACCTATACAATAAAAACCACTCACTGACAGAGACTATGTGATAGGTACGACATTGAGTGTTGCTTATCCTTAATTATTCCCATTTTAGAGATAAGGAAATTGAAATCCAGTTGGGTTAAGTAACTTGAAAGAATTGTAACCTAACTCTGTAGATTCCAGAGGTTGCTTTTATTCTGCCACTATTTCTGAATGTAGCACCCTTTTGAGAAGGTTTTGATGGTGATAAAAGAACTGATATTGATGTGGAAAAAAAAAAAAAAGAACTGATACTGATGTGGTAACACTTAAGGCTAGATTTTAGGAGATTGAGAAGAGAGGAGGTGGTTAGGACACAAAGCCAGTAAGAGCTATCCTCTGGATGGAGCTATTTGGCATTAGAAGTTAGAAGGAGAAAAACAGCTATTACAGGAGGCCCCGGAGGGGAAGCTTTTTAAATTTAGGATAGAGATCTGTATATTTAGAGGCATGTTCCTCTACAAAAAGTAGGAAACATTTAGGAGGGATTTGTCTCATGCTAACAAAGATACATAAGGGGCACCTGGGTGGCTCAGTCAGTTAAGGGTCCGCCTTCAGCTCAGGTCATGATCTTAGGGTCCTGGGATCAAGCCCCACAGCAGGTTCCCTGCTCAGCGGGAAACCTGCTTCTTCCTCTCCTTCTCACTCCTGCTCTCTCAGTCTCTCTCTCTTTCAAATAAATAAGTAAAATCTTAAAAAAATAAAAAGATACAGAAATCTTGAGTCTAAATATCTGAGCAGGCTCAACTATAGAGAATTGTGAATTAGGCAAAGAGTGGTTTTTCTTTTAACACTTTACTTTGCATGCTTTTACTCTCTTCTAGGGCTATTTCCCTAATAAAAATAGCAACAAAATTTATAAAAGCTGCATATATTAAAATAAGTAAATTTAACATATGTAAAACTCTAAGCAATGTTCTAAACGCTTGATCTAAATTAACTCATTTAATTTTCACATTTAAAGTAGGATAGTATCATAATCCCAGTTTTATGGAGGGAAACCATAGAACTGAAAGATTAAGTAATTTTCCCAAATTGTCCACTGTCAAAACTACTTTTGTTGTCTCTCAGGATCCTCACTATTTTCGTGGCCTGTGGGCCTGTCTCTTTTCACATTTCTTCTTGCCTTTATCAAAATGTATGTGTCCTGCGTCTCCAGAATCTAACCATAGAACTCATTGACTAAGTAGATTCAGGCCAAGTCAGTTAGCCCAATGTGTCCTATTTCCAAGATAACATATCTGCATCAAATAAAAGAAGGAGGTTAGTAATAGTTGGACTTTTTCCTATCAAAATTCACCAACTCACAGAAGTAAAAACCATTTTACACGCCTCAAATGAAAGTTTATTTGTCTAACACAGACAATGGGTTATAGAATTAGAACAGAATTTGTTTTAGATTTTTTTTAATTTAAAAAATAGGAAAATATAAATTGACAACAGGTCTTATAACAATGTATTTAAAAATAAAAATATAAAAAATATTTAAAAAATAAAATTATAACAACATTGTGGTTATATGTCATCTCCCTATAAAGATGATTTAAGGAAATAAAAGAGTACAGGTCAATAAAGACAAAAATGTTAAGCATAGATCTAGAGAAAAAGAGAAACGAACTCTTCCTTCAGCATACAACTTCTTCTTGAAGGCCATGAACTCCTCATGATAGGTTCAAATTTCATCTTCCAATTCTCTCTACCATCAATCCTTCTCTAACAGTGTTAGCTGTCATTCACAGGAAGACTTTCAAGAGCAAGAACAGTTTGCCCTGAAAGAACAAGAAAGTCCAAATCTCATCTTTTTTTAGCTTAGTGAACTTGGTAAATGGCTCATCCTCCGTGTAGTAGGCAGAACAACATCCCTCACCGCCCAAAGATGTCTATGTCCTAATCCATGGAATTTATGAATATATTAAGATACATGGCAAAGGAGAATTAAGTTTCAGGTAGAATTAAGTTTGCTAATCAGATGACCTGAAAGAAGGAAGACTATCCTGGATTACCCAGATGGGCACAATGTAATCACAGGGTCTTTAAAAGTAGAAGAGAGAGTCAGAAGACATACCCAGAGAGATGGCAGTGTGAGAAGGACTGAGCTCCATGTTGCTGGTTTTAAAAATGGAGCAAAGAGGCCACAAATTAAAAAATGTGTGCAGTCTCAAGAAGCTGGAAAAGGCAAGGAAATGGATTCTCCTCTAGAGCATCCAGGAAGGAATGCAGCCCTGCTGATACCTTGATTTTAATCCAATGACAATGAATATCTGAAATGCAGAACTATAAAATAACACATCTGTATTGTTTTAAGTCACTATGTCTGTGGTAATTTGTTACAGCAGCCATAGAAAATTAATCACTCCTTAAGCCTCTTTTTTTTTCCTGTGTAAAACAAAGATACAGAAAATAATGCATAGTCTCACAGAAGAGGTCAAAACTTCAAAGAAATAATGTTAAATAGCAATATTATTTAATTTTTTATTCTCATTTTCTTGCATGCATACATTTTTAATTTTTAATATGGTGAGTATTGATAGATAAAACCTATATAAACAAAATTTGGGGGGTTCTTAATAATTTTTAAGAATAAAAAGTGGTTGTGAGGGTACTGATAAGTCAATTTTCCAGAGAAACTATTCAAGATACACCAGAGGTAGGGAAATGTGATGGCTAATATGTATTCTCGTAGGAAAGAGAAATACAGTTGAAAGATTCATTAAGAATTTTCCTTAAGGCTAGAGTATCATGAGAAAAACTTGTGTAGGGAAATGGGGTGGGGTTTGGGGGAGTAGCAGTTTATTCAGTAGTACCCTGATGGCTTCAAAGACATGATACAAACTTTCCAAAAATGTCTAATTTACTCCAGGGGAGTAGTTCGCACCTCATTATGGGCCCACAATTGCAAATAAATGCATGACAATGAAAGCAACAATAATATTGCAAAAATATGTCAGGATAACTACAAAAGAACATATTTGTACACAGAATTCTCCCCAACCATAGAGCAACCTTTGCTAATTACTAATATCCTATATTTAACTATATTATTAGATATATATTAACCATATATTAGATATATATTAACTATATAATCTAGTCATTGGAATCTTTCTAAAAATTATGTTTGACTCATTCATTGATGATTACAGAACAAAACATCCTTGATATATTCTCCTTAGGTTTCACTGCAATTCTGTCTCTTTTCAGTGAGGGGGCCCCATTGATTTCTTTTTTGACATGTCTCACAGCTGTCAGTTCCTCTTCATTTTCAGTTGAGATACTCAGGATCTCCCCACTAGGCCACTCTGAAATATGCTTTTTCCATTTCATACAAATAGATTAAAAGGTTTCAATGGTTCACTTTTTTCATTCATTCGATTAAACTTATTTGCTACCTACTACATCTCAGGAATGCCTAGAAAAATGGTTTTTAGGCTCTGGAAACATGGTGAGAAATAAGACAAACAGAATCTGTGCCCTCGAGGGCTAGTATCCAAAATCTATAAAGAACTTATCAAACTCAACACCCAAAGAACAAAGAATCCAATCAAGAAATGGGCAGAAGACATGAACATTTTTCCAAAGAAGACATCCAAATGGCCAACAGACACATGAAAAAGTGCTCAACATCGCTCGGCATCAGGGAAATCCAAATCAAAACCTCAATGAGATACCACCTCACACCAGTCAGAATGGCTAAAATTAACAAGTCAGGAAACAACAGGTGTTGGCGGGGATGCAGAGAAAGGGGAACCCTCCTACACTGTTGGTGGGAATGCAAGCTGGTGCAGCCACTCTGGAAAACAGTGTGGAAGTTCCTCAAAAAGTTGAAAATAGAGCTACCATACGATCCAGCAATTGCACTACTGGGTATTTACCCCAAAGATACAAATGTAGGGATCCAAAGGTGTACGTGCACCCTGATGTTTATAGCAGCAATGTCCACAACAGCCAAACTGTGGAAAGAGCCAAGATGTCCATCGACAGATGAATGGATAAAGAAGATGTGGTATAGATATACAATGGAATATTATGCAGCCATCAAAAGGAATGAGATCTTGCCATTTGCAACAATGTGGATGGAACTGGAGGGTATTATGCTGAGGAAAATAAGTCAATCAGAGAAAGACATGTATCATATGATCTCATTGATATGAGGAATTCTTAATTTCAGGAAACAAACTGAGAGTTGCTGGAGTGGTGGGGGGTGGGAGGAGTGGGGTGGCTGGGTGATAGACATTGAGGGTATGTGCTATGGCGAGCACTGTGAATTGTGTAAGACTGTTGAATCACAGACCTGTACCTCTGAAACAAATAATACATTATATGTTAAAAAAAAAAAAAGAAGATAGTAGGAAAGGAAAAACGAAGGGGGGGGAATCGGAGGGGGAGACGAACTATGAAAGACTATGGACTCTGAGAAACAAACTGAGGGTTCTAGAGGGGAGAGGGGTGGGAGGATGGGTTAGCCTGGTGATGGGTATTAAAGAGGGCATGTACTGAATGGAGCACTGGGTGTTATACGCAAGCAATGAATCATGGAACACTACATCAAAAACTAATGATGTAATGTATGGTGATTAACATAACATAATAAAATTTTTAAAAATGTAAAAAAAAAAAAATCCCTAAAAAAAAAAAAAAAGAATCTGTGCCCTCAGAGAGCTTACATCTTGGTAGAGGAAGACAACTAATAAACAGGTAAACAAATACATAAAGTATTTCACATAATGATTAAAAACGAGGGAGAAAATGCAACTGAGTAATGTTACAGAGAATATTGGGGTGATATTTTAGATAAGATGGTCAGGGAGGTCTTCCATGGGGATTTGATGTTTAAGGTAAATCTCAATGAGAAGGATAAATTTATGTGAAGACGAGCAAAAATTATTTAAGGCATACAAAAAGCAAGGTCCCTAAAGCCTATTAACCCCACATAGTTTCTAGAAAATAAGGAACATAAAGAGGGCGTGGCTGGAGCATGGTGAGACGGAGGAGTTCTTGTATGAGATTGGTGGGCAGGGTAGATTATGCAGGACTTGTAGGACATGGTAAGGAGTTTGGATTTTATCCTAAGTTCAAAAGGAAGTTACTAAAATATTTTGAACACATGTTGCATGGAGAATTTAATGCAGGGGTCCAAGAGTGGAAACAGGGAGAACGATTTGAATTCTAACAATCCAGGCAAGAAAGGACAGTAAATTGAGTAAGGGAGTAGCTGGAAAGGTGGATGCTTCAGGATATACCCTGGAGGCAGAGCCTACTTACCTTGTTGATAAATTAAGGGTAATGAAAGAAAGAAAATGGAAGAATCAGGCATGGCTCCCGTGGTTTCCAGCAGATGGGTCCTTACTTCATTTGTCTAGCTTTCAAAGCAAGTGCCCCCTTTCTCTGCACCCTGAGTTCCCCTCTCTGTTCTATAAAACCCCAGGTGCAGTTCTTCCTTGTTCTTGTCACATACGAGGCTCATTCTTACTTTGCCCAGAAGGTTTCCAGTCATCACTCTTGCACGTTCTCTAGTACTGATCATTACAGTTCGCATTCATAGCTTGTATCTCCTTATTGAAATTCCATCTTTTATTGTTTGTTTCTTCATATTGGTGAGTATTATGTCCCCAGGTATATAGTGAGTAACTATCCCAAGTTTTTCAGAAACCACACGCTACTAACTAGCCACATTTGAGAAATAAAGCCTTGCTGATTAATGATGAATGCTATTAAATATCAAATTCTGTTCTCTCATATGTTATGCCAGTCAGCTTTTGGCACTCTACTGCCTCTTGTCCTTCAGGCCTCAGCTTAAATGTTACTTCTCAGGAATACCTTCTCTGATGACTCAAGCACAAGTGTCCACTACCCCATGACTCCGTTCTCTACCATGTGTTTTTGATATTTACTCTTTGCAGCATTTATACCTCATCTGATGCTATCAAATTTACCTGTTTACTTGTTTATTATCTGTTTTGCTCATTAGAAAGTTCACATCAGGAAAGCAGAACGTATTACTTCTTGGACCTGAGCCCTTACAATAGCGTCCAGGCTACAGTATCATATTTTGTGTCAGGAGCTGTTCCAATGCTAGGAATAAAGAAATAAACAAAATGATGAAGGTAACCGCCCTCATGGGTTTTATATTCCAATGAAAGAGACCCACAATACGTAAGAGTAGTAAGTACAATAGATAGTCTATTAGATAGTGGTTAAGGGTTAAGGAAGGAAAATGATCAAGCAAATCAAGACAGATAGGATCTGCATATTTGTGGGGAGTGGGAAGGTGCCACTATCAGGATGGGCAAGGAAGTCCTCAATGAGAAGGTGACATGGGAGGCAAAACCTGAAGGAAGTGAGAGAGTGAATCGTGTAGATAGCTGGGAAGAGCATTCCAAGCAGAGGAAACAGGAGCTGCAAATATTCTGAGGCAAGAGTGCGCCTGGAGCTCTCTAGCAATGGTCCAATTTGCTAACGGTCTGAAACAGCGTGAGGAAAGGGGAAAGAGGTAGGAGATGCACTCAGAGAGGAAAAGTGGGAGTAGAAGGTGAAAACAGATCATTTAGGGTCTTTGAGGCCAATCCAAGACTTTTGCTCTTACTCTTAGTGCAGTGGAAAATGACTGGGAGATTTTACACGGAAAAGAGCCATGAGATGACTTATCCAAGGGTAGAAGCAGAGAGATCTACTGAGAGCCTACTGCAATGACTCAGATGAGAGATGAAGGTGGCTTCCAGTGGAAGAGTAGCCGTGGGATGAGGGAAATGATTGGCTCTGGTCCTTGATAAATGCTTGTTAAACTAATGAGTAGTAAACTTCTCCCGTCTCAACAGCGATGGCTAACACTTCATTTAAACCCATCATGGAGCCTGTTTGTAAACTGAACAAAACACACGTGCGAAGATTTTGGAATTAGAGAGATAGATATTCTTTTTAAATGTCCATAAGTATATGTTTCCACTTCTGTTAATATAAATTCACAGAATATTTATTCATAGACAGATTACATTTACTTTCACAAGCTGCCAAATGGATTATTCATCTGGCTTATTTACTCTTGAGGCATACATTTCCCTTTGAAAGTAATTCTGACAAGATGGTGGCTTTTGTAGAAGATTCAAGAAGGATATTTTTGTCTGGAAGGAAAAACAAAACAAGCTTGAGACCTGCTATTGTTCTGTCTGCTTTGAACATAACAGAGATGGTAAGTTTATCGTTTAAAATACTAAATTAATAGTTTCATGAAAATGAAAATCCTTTTCCTGTCTGTAATAGAGGTGTTTATTTATTTATTTTTTTAAAAGATTTTATTTATTTATTTGAGAGAGAGAGAATGAGAGACTGAGAGCATAAGAGGGAAGAGGGCAGAGGGAGAAGCAGACCCCCCGCTGAGCAGGGAGCCCGATGCGGGACTCGATCCCGGGACTCCAGGATCATGACCCCAGCCGAAGGCAGTCGCCCAACCAACTGAGCCACCCAGGCGCCCCTAGAGGTGTTTATTTAAATTTATTTTTATTTTTAGTGTTTTTATCTGACACTTCCTAATTACTTCTTTTGGATGAGTGTTAATATATTTTCACAGTGCTACCTGGCTGGATGTCATCCTTAGACACAGACAATTGAGTTCTACTTTATGTTTACCAGTAGAACTGGTTTTGACTGATTCTGAAAAGAAGTGTATGTTCTTGGGCCATCCTCAAAAAAAAAAAAAATTTCAGAACATGTGAATTTTCTTTCTTTTTTAAAGAAATTAATTAGCTTGTTGAAATTGCCTTATTGCACCTCTTTGAGTTGGTTTCCATTCAAATCATTGTTTTCAAAACAAAAATCTGTGATTAGCTGGAGTTAGAAATCTAAACAAGAGATCCCCAAGCTCCAAGTCATGTAAATTGTAATATTCGTAACAGTTTACAACTTCTCTCCGCCCCCAGTGGGAATAGCCTATGTGGTTTATTACAAGCCATCAAAGGCAAAGCTCTCAAAAATTGCACTATAGCGTCTCAGTAACTCGCCCACAATCCAGCTCAAGCTGATAGGTTGCAAAAATTCAAAAACAAACAAAAGAAAACACCCTTAATATTTTCAAAATATGCTGATGCACACAAATCACTCACATTCTGTAGACTTTGCTTCAGGCAGCTTTAGAAATGCTTCAGGATATTGTACACATTACAACACATTTTACAATCATCTAAAATGCACTGGCTTTTGATATCAGTACACCAATCACATTCTCTTTAGTGCACAGAGACAATCTTGTTTACATTTCTAACAGATATTTGGTTACATTTGGGCAGTAAGGACACTATTATGAATAGAATAGAAAAGACGTGTTTGTTTCCGAATTTTTGTGGAAGATATTGGATTGCTCTCGCACAGTTCATAAACAAACGTGGTGAACATCAAAGGCTGTAGCATTACACTTGCTGAGCCTAGATTACACCCCGCAAAAGTAAATGTTACCTCAGTGAAAACTCTTCTGAAATTTAAAATCAAATAAAACTCAACATGTCCAAATGGTTTCTTTAGAACTCAGGTGTTGTGTGTGAGAATGTTTTTGCTTTTGTTTTGTTTTTGACAATGATTTTACAGTGATTGGATCATTTACCCTACGTTTACTCAATTATGTGCAGTCCCTCGTTTGTTTGGCACAGGCTAGTTGCCTCTCAGTTTATCTTCACACGTACACTCCTGCCACATACGCTTTGGCCCTGGATATGGGAAATACTGGATGTGTTAGAAAAACAGAACCACAGATGCCCCTTTTATTACCTTTTACATGCACCGTTCTAGTCACATTAGAACAGAGGTAAATTGTTCCTGAATATGAGATTCAAAGATTGTATCACGAGCAGAGGTAGCCATTGACAAGCACATCATTGGCCTTCATGAAGGCTTTTTCTTATGATTCCCAACCAACTCTGTTTTATTGATATACACACACATACATGTACTGCATAAATGACTGACTAACTTCAAAACAAAGGTAACATCAAAGAGAGAAAGATTCTGCCAAGAAATCTGTTTGGTGTGTTTATTGGTGACCCATACACATACAAAAAAAAAAAAAAAATCCAAGACATCTTTGTTCTGCCCGGTTTTGTGCTTCTACCATGAAAACACATCTGTGAGAATGAGAATCTCTCCTATGGGAATCCACAAAATCATGTTATATGTTATCCTTAATTATATATCCAACACAGTTATTTGG
The DNA here is from genome assembly GCF_002201575.2 of Neomonachus schauinslandi. NCBI lineage: Eukaryota > Metazoa > Chordata > Mammalia > Carnivora > Phocidae > Neomonachus > Neomonachus schauinslandi. The sequence goes on from NC_058403.1 coordinate 112,727,416, forward strand.
GAAGGATTCCAAAACTGTGGAAGAATTTGAGAGAAAAAGGTCTCTCAATTCTTAAACTTCGATTGTTCAAAGTGACTCCAATTGGACACTAGTGATCTATTTTGCGTAAATCTTCACTGCTAATATTGACTGCTAATAAGTCTTCAGTCTCAGGCATTATGTGTCTACAATCCAGTTTTTAACACCTCACTAGCTTGCTCCCTCAAGCAGAATTTATTGCTCCTTCACGTGTGACCTAGTAGCACTGACCTAATACCTGCATCATGCAAACTACCCGACTATATGACAATTACACATTATGTGTCTGTTTCCTCAGATAGCATGGACTTCTTGAGGACAGGACCATCTACTATTCATCTTTCATCTCTGGCACCTAGCATCATGCCTGGAACATAGTAGCTGATAAAAGTAAATAATGTTGGGGCGCCTGGGTGGCTCAGTCGTTAAGCATCTGCCTTCGGCTCAGGTCATGATCCCAGGGTCCTGGGATCGAGCCCCGCATCGGGCTCTCTGCTCGGCGGGAAGCCTGCTTCTCCCTCTCCCACTCCCCCTGCTTGTATTCCCTCTCTCCTCGTCTCTCTCTCTCTGTCAAATAAATAAAAAATCTTAAAAAAAAAAGTAAATAATGTTGAATAAACCAACAAATCTCTGCTCAAATCACTTTCTTAGTATCTCAGTGGAAAACTGTCATCTGAAAACGTTTGGTCTTTACCAATGACATATTTTCAAAACGTAATTTCCCAATGAAGATGCTAAAACATTCTTTTTTTTTTCTTTAAGATTTGTTTATTTATTTGCGAGAGAGAGAATGAGAGTCAGAGAGCATGAGAGGGAGGAGGGTCAGAGGGAGAAGCAGACCCCCCGCTGAGCAGGGAGCCCGATGTGGGACTCGATCCCGGGACTCCAGGATCATGACCTGAGCCGAAGGCAGTCGCTTAACCAACTGAGCCACCCAGGCGCCCGATGCTAAAACATTCTTATGTTTGTATCACAATTTTATTAAAGTGATAATTTTTGCAGAACCCCTAAAGTTTGTGGTAAATGTATTTAAAATCAAATTCAAAAATGATGCATTGCTATACACAGATTAGCATGGCTTTTAGTCTGACAATACCTACTGGGACTCCCATCTGTTGCTGGTTGAAAGGCAAATGGAACAGCCTCTTCAGAGAAGTTGGACAGTTTCTTAAAAATTGTAACATATACTTATTATGTGATGCAGAAATCCCACTCCTAGAAAGCTACACAAGAGAAATGAAAATTTATTTTCACACAAAACCTGCACACTAATGATTAGAGAAGCCTTCCGCTGATCACCAAAAACTAGAAGCAACCCACATGCCCTCCAAGGGGTGAATAAATAAACAAATTGTCATAATCCGTTCAATGGAACTCAGTGATCCCTGTAACAATATGAATGAATCTCAAATGCATTATGTTGAATGAAAAAAGCCAGTTCCAAAAGGCTACACATTCTATGATTTCATGTCTATGACTCGAATTTTTATTGCTGCATAACAAATTACCACAAACTCAGCAGCTTAACACAACATCCATGTATTAGCTCACACTTCTGTATGTCAGCAGTCAGGGCAGGCTCAGTGGGTTCCCTGCTTAGGATCTCACAAACACAAAAATCAAGGTGTCAGTTGGGCTGGGCTCTTACCTAGAGGGTTCGGGGGAAGAAGTAACTTCTAAGTTCATTCAGGTTGTTGGCAGAATTCAGTTCCTAATGATTATGGGACTCAGGTGTTTGTTTCCCTGCTGCCTCCAGTCAGGGATTGATCTCAGCTTCTAGGAGACATGCTTAGGTCCTTTCCATACGGTCCCCTTTATCCAAAGCCACCTTGAATCTCCTTCCTGCTGCAGATCTCTGATTCCTTTTCTATTATCAGCTGGCAAAAATTCTCTGCCTTTAAAAAGCCTGTGTGATTGTGTTAGGCCCACCCATATTATGCAGCATAATTATGGTAGTTTTTATGGCCAGGGTTAAATGCCATCTTAAAATTGTGCCTCCACAACCTCCTGGAAACGGCAAAATTCTAGGGAAAGAGAACAGATCTGTGGTCGCAAAGGGTTAAATGTGGGGGGAGGGGCGGCTACAACGGGACTGCAAGAGAGGATTTTTGGAGTGAATGAAAATGTTCCATATCTTGATTTTGGTGGTGGCTACTTGAGTTGCTGAATTTCTCAATACTCTTTGAACTGTTCACCAAAAATAGTGAATTTTATTGTTTGTTCATTTAAAAAATAAGTTGAAAAAGAAAGATAAGTGAAATGAAGTCTCTTCCTTCTAAGACTGAGCTACCTTACATACCATCCTAAGTGAATCTAAACCTATTCTTGATGAACTTGGGGACTATCTAAAGGACACGATAATCCATAGTAAAGCATTTTTATTAGAAAACGTAAACACAAATTGGAAAGAGTCAGAGTCCTTTATTCATACATTACTTTTTCATTTTCTCACATTTTTACTAGGAATTCTTGCTCAACTTTTAACGCCTCCAATGAAGTCTTTCCTCACCTACTCAACATCTGATTTCTCTCTTCTTTGAACCTCAGATAACACTTGATTTTATGTCATCAGGGTTTTTTTTAAGTTTTATTTATTTAGGTAATCTCCCCACCTGACATGGGGCTTGAACTCATAACCCAGAGGTCAAGAGTCTCGTGCTCTCCTGACTGAGTCAGCCAGGTGCCCCTGTCATCAGTTATTTCTTTTACTAGAACGTTTTCTTCTGAATTTTGTTTAATCGCACCTTCTGGGTATAAACCTGAAATCATACTGACTACTCCCTTTCTAATCTCACGTCCAATCAATATTCAGGTCTTACTCATTCTACCATGGACATACCTCCTACAGTCACTCCTCTCTCTTCTCTTCCTACTGTACTCACTCATGCATGAATCCATTGCTTCTTAATTAGATCCTTGTCATAAATTCATGTTTACTTTCTGTTTTCCATTTCTACACATTCTATTTATTAGTTTTGGCTTTTTCTGCTACCAATTTAACCTTTCTAAATTATTATTTAGAAATTATTTCATTTTATTCCTCAGAAATTTCAATACCATCCTTATTGAATAAAGTCCAATCTTTCTAATGCTGAGATTTATGATTCTCTCAAGTCTGGCAGAAGTCTTCCTTTTTAGTTTTTTCCTTTTCATATATTATATACAATGAAAAGATTTTACTGAAAACATGCCCCAATATTTTAACTGTATCCATGCTGTTTTCTCAATCCAGCATAACATTTCTCCTATTGAAATCTGCTACCTTATTTTCAAGGCTCAGATGAAATAAAATTCTTTCTCAGAAGTCCTCCCTAGGGTCTCACCACTCTCAACTAAAAGCGAATCTCTTTCTTCTCAATATTCACAGCATTTTTCCTTGAATATATTTATAACACTCCATTGATTATATACTACATTAAATTTTTGTAGTTGTCTTACTTCTTCCTATTTATCTTGGGGTCCCTAATATTCCTCAGAAATAAAATTAAAGAATTGCTGAATGGATTAATTAAAGCGTGAATTTGTAGTAATTAAGTATTGTACAACCAATATTCCCCAGTAGAAGCAGAAAGGATAAAAAAACAACTTCCAAAGTGGACTAAGTTGGCAAGAACTGACCAAAAGGAGAGGTGGGGTACCACTTCTGTCTCACAGCAAATGGTTTAGTCAGAGATTAAAAGTCTATGTCAATCTGCTGCTGAATATTGTGTACCCACACTTAGGCCAGACACAAGGCATGACCTCTGCCTGGGCAAAGAATAAACACAGAAACCCAAGGCTGGGGAATGGCATGGTCTTTGTCTCCGAATTTATGCGAAATTGGGTGAAGAACAAACAGTGTGGTTTAACATCATCTCAATTGAGGAAAGTCTTCATCTGGAAATATGAGTAAATAGAGATAGAGTATATTTGGTAACATTTCCTCACCTAATTGGCCTCATCCTTTCCCCTAGATGTTTTTAACCTAAGAGAGGCAGGAGCTCTAGTTTTGGGTTAGATGTTTCCAGTAAGAAAAGAAAGGTGAGTTAATTACCAACCATCAGAACATGATGTTAAAGTAAAATCTTTCTGTTTTAGTTTTAGCTAAGACTCCAAACATGGAGAATAAATATTATGGGTGCTGAGAACTCCAAAATGAGGGCCTAGACCATTTATGCAAGACGTGCAAAAGAAGGTGGTTAAGAACCAGTCTTCTAATTCTTACTTTAACACTATCCTTGAGGATATTTACAGGCTGGAGAAACCAAGAAAAAATGACTATTTCTGGGGAAAGAATTTCTTTGGGGAAATTATTGAATTTTCCCTTGCTTGTGAAAAAGGGTTCGGGACAGAAGGGACCGTTATCAGAGAGCTTACAATGTGTCTTCTCATATCAGGTGGCATTTGACCTGCACATGGGAGATTAAAAGTCTAAAGACTATGACTGGAAATGTCTGTGTAGCAGGAAATCAAAGAGAAATTATGCCATTGAGAGAAAGCTTCACTTGGAAGAAGCAAAGGCATGAGTTTACTTCTGGACCAAATGTGGACCATGTGAGAGGGAGCCAGACTCAAGCCAGCCTGAAAAGGACTTTCCCAAAAGGTATTCCTGGAGGAAGGGTGGAGCCTCATCTGTGAGAGCCTGTGTGGCATGGACCTCCCACACGCTGAGGACTGAAGTTGTAAGCAGCTAGTCAAATGGAGGCCTCACCATATGAGATCATTGCAACCAGAGCATCTCAACAAGGTGTTCTCCAAAGAATCCATAAGATCACCATCTGGGAGAACCAGAATTAGGAATCTGGGGTGTCCTTCCTAAGAAAAACATCATCGGATTAAGTAGATACCGTCAAATAGGATCTTTACTATGTCTGACTTCTCCTTTTCCTTGCTCCCTCTGTAAGAAGCTTTAGAAACCTCAGCTTTCAAGGGAAGTAGATACTGGGTGGAGACATCTAGGATAAGGAACAAAGATGGAAGCAACCATGGTCTTCCTCTCCCTTGCCCTATGCCTAAAGCAATACCAAACTTTGATTTATGTGAAATTCATGTTATTTTTAATGTTACCATGAATGCCTGTGAGAACTTGTTTCTACCAAAACTGACTGTAGGACTTACTATCTGAGGCTGTCCAGGGAAGTTACGGTACTTGCTTGAGATCTCATGCAAAGAGCAGAGAACAAGTCTAGAGGAGAGGTTTGAAAGAGTAAGGTGAGGATGGTGGGGAGTGAAGATAATAGGGAGAAGGGAGATAGAGTTTTATTCCTGTGCACCCTATGGATTCTCCCTTTTTCAAGGTGCTAGTTATACTACAGGAGACAACAGGCCAATAAATCAAAGGAACATACAGTAGAAGGCAATCATTTGTACAACTTTAAGCTGCAATTTCATCTCTCTGTATCTTTCTATAGAACATGTTTACTGATAATTATGTTTCCTTAATAAAGAGTTTAAGGTGGAAAAAAGAAGTATTGATTACATTAGTTATATTTGTTGAAGTAGTAATCACTGCCTGGAGAAAATTGTGCTCCTTGATCTTTATGCTACCTAACAGGCAAGTGCAATCATATAAAAATGAGAAAAATATGTTTTTTAAGATTTTATCTATTTAGGATAGAGAGAGAACATGAGCACACACAAGTGTGTGTGAGCAGGGGGAGGAGCAGAGGGGTGGGAGAAGGACAGGCAGATTCCGTGATAGCACTGGGCGTGGAGCCCCATGCAGGGCTCAATCCCAGGATCCTGAGATCAAGACTTGAGCCAAAATCAAGGGTCAGACACTCAACGGACACTCAACCAACTGAGCCACCCAGGTGCCCCAAAACGACCAAAATTCTTAACTGGAGTGTTCATGATTGTTTGAAATAACTGTACATGACTTTTACATTTACCTTTTCAAACAAAAGTAAGAAATCTAAAATTTATGTTCCCTTTGTGTTACTATTGCAACATTTCAGTGATATTTTATTTTACTTCTTTTAGGCATCCAGTGCCTTCCTGCTTTCTAATATCCAGGTCCCGGAGGAACAAGAAAGAAACTAGCAAACGTTTTTATCTTAATTTTTCCAATTAGTGAAATAAAGCACTGAAACTCTTTATCTCTGTTACTGAAATTGTGAATTCTCTCCTTAAAAAAAAATTGCTTTCAGAAAACAGTTACTGAGAAGGAAGCAATCACCTGGGGGTGGGGGGAGGGGCGAGGGGAGTGGAAACTTCTTATTGCCCTTAAAACTTAATGGTGTCTATGTTGACCCTGAGAGAAAAAATCATTTTTGACACTTTATAGCATGTAAAAGGTGAAGTCAGAGAAATAGAAATTCAGACCCTGCACTTTACAATTATCAATCTAATTGGTTTACAAAGGTTGATTTCATTTTCTTGTGGTAAGGGATCATGATTCATATTTTCTTATCCCAGTTCTTGGAACTTCCTTTGTTCCACAAATATTTATTGAATGATTGTTATATTCCAAGCACTTCGCTGGACATTCATACGTGTGTTCTGTAGTTAACTGGGTCTGACACTAAGGAGATTATAGGTAGTTAAACTGTACTGATGTTTATATTTTGTCTCCCAGTCTAGTGGAGAACTGGTATTACTGTCTCATACAAAAACTTTCCAATGGACTCAGCCTGATTTGGGGTCAATTTTGAATTTCAAGTTCCTAGTAATTGCTGGTGACTTCATTCAAGGACAAATACAAGGTGACTCCAGGAATTTAGGTCTGGACCGACGTTGACTATCCAGGAAAGAATCCACACAAGCTTCACTGGTTTTCAAAGATCCTGTGAAATAACAAAATTTTATCATATTCTCACCTTGAACAAATTTCTACTGAATCCAGATCTGGATTAGCAGCTTGGCCTCAGAGAGTTATGGGTGAAAAGTTAGGGCTGGCATAGCAACAAGAAGAAAGCATGCCTTGCTAAATTTTCTTTTTTGTACCCAAACCCTTTTTGTTATACATATGGCTCCAGTGGGAGTAATTACAATGTGTCCAATGTCATCCTTGAATAAACCTTTTTCTTCTATGCAAGAGCTAGTCTTTATATGTTCCATAAAGCACTGGCATATTGTGAGCCTTTAAGAAGTGTTTAAGGATGCAACAATGGCAACTAAGAATCTAAACCTTGGTTTCCTGTGGCTATTGTAATCTCAGTGGAACTCTGCTATGACAAAGGAGGACGAAACATCACTTTGGTTACTGCAAAGTGCAAAGGTTACAGCCTATTATCCCATCTGATCTGTTTATTAGAAATCCCCGCACTCTATTTTGCTTTAAAAAACACTGGGAACACGATCTAGTTTTGAGAATAAAACAAGTTCATTTTATAAAAGCTCATAAGTTATCTATAATTCTCTCATTAAACCTTATTGAACATGATGAGATCTGCAAGGGATGAAGGAATGTTACGTGCCAAATGGCAGGACCATTAGAATTTGGCTAAGGCATGTATAATGAGAATCAGGAAATACAGAAAATTAAACTTTTCTTTCATTACCATAATATGTTTTTAAGAGGATTCCAGAAGCACTGTTGGTAAAATGGCCATCACCAAGGAATACACAGAAAGTAGCAAATTCAAAGGACCACCTGATCATTTTTCTTCCATGGGGGGGAAAAAGTTTCCATTTTTAACTTGACACAAATAACTTATGCTCATGAATTCTTAGAAGTGGGAGAATATTAGAGATTCTCTAGCTCAAGTATGGGACCCGGCCTGCATAGATTCTTTAGCTTAACAACATTGTCATTATTAGATATTAAATGCTGGTCTTAGATGCAGGAGGTCATATTCATATTTTTAAAGGTCAACACCAGCCAAATGATCAAATAAAAAAAGACCATAGAACAAGTAAAACAAAGGACAGAGGGAAGAGACTGAGAAAGTAACTCAGAAAGAAAAATAAAATTGTCAAAGAAATGGCTCCAAAGTCAAAGAGAACTCCCATCTCTTCCCTCTCCCCTCCCCCCACTTTTAAGAAGATTTCACTTTATCTAAGGAGTAAAGCACATGCTTTTAGATCCAAGGGTACCTGGTTCAAATCTCAGCAGGGGCAGATTTCTCACAAACTAAAAAGGCACTCTCCCTATTAAAGGAACTGACTTAATACAGTTGTATGGACCATTACTGTACAGAATGGGGATTCACAAACTATTTTCTAAATGGGGCCTTTTTGTGCATGTACAGTAATTCCTATAGAAGCCTTTTACAAATAAAAAAAAGGAAAAAAATGTGGGGGAATCTAAGAACCCATGATTTGAGCCTTTAATAACTATTGGTGTATTAGAGACAGCCATCTGCAGTAATATAGCAGATCAGGTCTTCCTGGAAATGACCTGAAAAAGCATTTGAAGGATAAAAGCTTAATATTTGTGCAGACGTCAGATGCCTAGAAAAGATGAACAAAATACACCTTGAAGTTTGGCCTCAATGTTGGACCTCAAAATGCATGGTTTCCATGGAACTTCATTTAAACAGGAAGTAGCACTCAAACAGTTCCTCAGTAAAGACACTATTTTGCTTGAGATTTTCACAAGAAGACTTCGTTGAGTAAATTTTTATATGACACCATAATTTGACTGCTGAAAGTCCTCCTTAACAGTGAAACCTTGAAAGACATGTGGCAAACATTCTATCTAATCCATCTTATAACAGAACTCTGAGGAAACTATTAGAAATCTACTTCTACCATAAATTCATATATGAAAAGCTAGGCTTGATTTTGTTCCACATATTTGTGGTAATTTATATCACTCTCCCTGGGAACATCATTGAGGACAGAATCATATTGAATTTTGAAAATACTTCCTTCTTCAGCAGTTTCATTGTATACACTTCTCTGGAACCTACTAGACTCCACATAATTCCAAATTTGGGCAGAGATTCCAAAATATGAGAACCCAACATATAAACAGTCCTTTCAAAAGTAAAATTTATTTCCTACAGAATAAATCTGAGCACTGGGTCAACATTTCAGGTTATAGACTTTGGAGAAAGTAATTTATTTGACACCTACAATTCATCCCAAAGTTTTATGAACATCTTATCTTTATTATATTAGTTTCAAGTGACAAAAAAATGAAAAATTTTAAAGTTCAAACTGGTTTAAAGAACAGACATAGAAAGTTGGCTTTCATGGTTAATAATAAGAACTGGTTTGGGAGCAAAGCGGGATCCAAAAGTTTGAAGGATGACATCAGAAGTCAACCTACTTCCCCCTGCCTCTCAGGTGGTCTTCTCTTTAGGTTAGCTCCTCTCTCAGGAAGCACCCCTCTCAATCCCACAGGAAGGCTCAGCACCTGCAGGATTGCACACATCCTCACAAACACATGTCCTATGGAAACAGCTATTCCCCTCAACGTTGCAAATCAAACCCCCCTCTTGAAAACTCAAGCCTCAATTATTGTTCAGTTGAACTGGCCTAGGTTTAAATGATAAAGTGTACAGGGATTTCCTTTGATTTTAGCCAATGGAGATAAAAGAAAACCATGTATATTTCTTAGGAGTTTGCCCAATAGAGTGACCAAAGGACATTCTTTTGGTTTCAAATGTCTTGTGCATAACAACAATTGACTCAATAAATTTGACTTGGAGTATATCTAGGGATACACATGTGCATACACATACACACAGACACACAAACACACATACACACAACAAAATTATACAATCTTGGAAACTAAGACTGAGCAGTAGTGTAGGGTCAGAATCTGGAAACAATTTTACCTAAGTATAAAGCTACCGAGTCCTGCTAAAAAATATAATCTTGATCACATAAAGAAAAAAGTAGAAGCATAGCTGATGCTCAATAAACATGAATAAATGAATAATGAAGTCATTAGAAGAAAAACAAGGTGAGTGGTGTGTCGTGGAAGCTGACAGAAGTAACTGCTTCAATGAAGGCAAAGAAAATCTAGCTAACACTCTGGATGTATTAAAAGTGAAAGCAGCTTCTTCCATAGCGAGATGGCAGAAGATGACTTGACTACTTGCATGGCACCCTTTTTGGATCCGCATTTGGCTTCCCTTCTCTTCATAGGAGAGAGAGATAATGAAAAAGACTCATTACAAGGGAAATTAGATCTTCTTATTGATACCGACATGGTAGGCTTTGTTATGGACATATGCAAAAACCTTTATTCTGATGATATTCCATGTGCTTTGAGAGAAAAAAAAAAAACACAGTTGTTGCACAACTGAAACAGCTTCAGGCAGAGACGGAACCAGTCGTGAAGAGATTTGATCCAGAAACTATACGGCAGATAGGGTCAACCAGAGATGGTCGGATGCTGTTTGACTAACTGGTGGACAAGCACGATTTTAGGCAGGAATATTTAGATACACTCTACAGGTATGCGAAAGTCCAATTTGAATGTAGGAATTACCCTGGAGCAGCAGAATATCTTTACTTCTTTAGAGTGTTAGTTCCAGCAACAGATAGAAATGCTTTGAGTTCATTCTGGGGAAAACTGCTGACTTCTGAAATCTTAATGTGGAATTGGGATGCCTCTATGGAAGACCTTGCATGGTTAAGAGAAACCACAGAAAATAATTCTGTGATCTCTCCATTTCATTTTCTTCAGCAGCAGACATGGCTTGTCTACTGGTCTTGGTTTGTTTTCTTCAACCACCCCAAAGGGCGAGATAACATTATTGATCTCTTCCTTAACCAGCCACAGTATCTTAATGTAATTCAGACGATGTATCCACGGATACTGCACTATTTGACTACATCCATCATAACAAACAAAGATGTTTGAAAATGCCAACAGGTGCTAAAATATTTGGTTAAATTTATTCAACAGGAGTCTTACACATTTAAAGACCCAATGACAGGATTTGCTGAATGCTTATCTGTTAACTTTGGCTTTGATGGGGCTCCGAAAAAGCTGAGGGGATGTGAATCAGTACTTGGGAATGATTTCTTCTTGGTGGCTTGTTTTGAAGATTTCATTGAAAATGCTCCTCTCTTCATACTTGAGACTTTTTGTCTCATCTAGAGGGGTGTATCAGCTATTAACATGTTGACAGACAAACTGAACATGACTCCAGAAGAAACTGAAAGGTGGCTTATAAATTTGATTATAAATGCGAGATTGGATGCCAAAATTGACTCTAAATTAGGTCATGTGGTTATGGGTAACGAAGCAGTCTCACCCTAATCAGCAAGTGATTGAAAAGACCAAAAGCCTTTCATTTAAAAGCCAGATGTTGGCCATGAATATTGAGAAGAAACTTAATCAGAATAGTAGGTCAGAGGCTCCTAACTGGGCACCTCAGGACTCTGGCCTCTACTGAAGAACTGTATAAAGACAAGATGAAAAAACTATGAAATAAAGATGAAGTAAAAAGCCATTACATAAAGACTGATGTACATTTTAGAAACAATTAACATATTGTGTATAAATTTTAAGGAATTTGAATAAAATTGGCTGTGTCTCATTTTTTTTTAAAAAGCGAAAGTGAGTTTGGGGAGCTAAAAGAAACCTGGAATCAAATTGGATATTAAATAACATTCTGTCCTGATTAACATTTAGTTATGGTTTGAAAATTTTAAATCTGTAAAATAATTCATACAGCAATTCAGCAAATGAAACAATTACTGAGCATCAGGATACACACTTGGGATATAAAATGAAATTAAGTATCTGCTTTTCAGGTATCCCTGTGGACAACAACAAGCAGGGGAAGGTGGGAATCAGTAGAGTAGGAAAAACTCAAAGAGAGTTTGTTAGACTTGAGAGGTTAAGTTCAAGGAATGCCAAGTGCCGAGTGAGGGATCAGGAATAACTTAGGGAAAATTAAGCAATTGACTCTAAAAGAGAGCTGATCATATTCCTTTCATAGTAAGAAAATAATAGAATGTCCCTACACATACAACAAGAGTGGAGTTAAGCATGACATCAAGGAGACAGATGTGGACAAATGTCTCAGCCAAGGGTGATGCAGTAAGGTGCATAAATAGGACAATGTTAACAATATTATCCATGGTGGGGCAATTTCTAGACAATCCTCAAATATTGTCCGGTGAAGCTCAAAAATTTCTTCCAGATGGTTTTCCTAACATGTCTACTATTCTATTTATTCTTTGACTTATGGGATTAATAATTTATTTAATAAACTCTGTTATTAATTTTTGCAAGACTCACTGAAAGGAGCCATGAAGTCTGGAAAAGTGGTTTTCCAGTAGCTCACGGGATAGCCATGTTTTCTAAAAAAGATCTTTGCTTTCATCAAAAGAAGGTGGAGTTTGGTTTGGGGAGAACAATGCTTTAAGACTGGCTAATTCAAGTGCTTATAATCTACTAATATTTAATTTCATAATTCCAAGTCATAATGCAGAGCATTTTGGCCATAAAATTGCTCTGAGCTTCACATACCTCAACTGTATGATAGAGGTAATGGAGACTTCACAAGATCACTGGGAAAATTAAATTAGATGATAGATAGTAAACCATAGTACAATGTACAGAACCGCATAAATCCTTTTTTTAAATTTTGTTTTGACTTGATTTCCTAACTATACACTAAAAAAATCCCCATGATTGACTTAGTTTCCATAATTCATATTTGAATTTTCTTGTAGTCATAAAAAATCCTGGCAGTGAACTTCTCAAGTGGTTAAAGTCACTTGACCTTTAACCCCTTGCTTTAAAAATCTCTCAAGAGATATGTTAAATGGCCCAGAAATATATTGCCTGTCATGTCTTATTGCTTAATTAATAGCCAACTATGCCAATGCCCTGTATGGACTGCCCTGAAGTAATTGTGAACTGATCTTGTACTCAAGGAAATGAATTGACTCCACAACATCAGCACTGTCATAGAGCATTTACTGTATTTAAATTTCCACAACCCTTAGAATAGACAGAGCATGCAAGGGCTGGTTAACTGAGCACACAAACATCAGCTGAGCAGATAAAAATGTTCTGTTGCTTACCGTGCCACACAGGGAATCATTCATTATTGGTTTCTGGAAACTGCTTTGTGAATCAAGTAAAAAGCTACCAAGTAGTAAGCATTTTTATTTTAGCCATATTTGTGATAAAGCTGGAAGTCACTGAATTATTTTAATAATAATAAAAAATCATGGTTTGAAATTGTTCCATTTGAAGATAAACAGAACTCTGGAGGATGGGAAGCAAATTTATTGTGAAAGTTCATGATTTGAAATGGGTGGTAGAAAGTATATCCCAAAATAAAGGAAAAAACTAGTAATATTTTAAATTCTTTTTCTTTCAATATAGAGAGCAATATGACTTGCTGATGAAATGTCACCAAATAATTTCAGATCTTTCCTAATGAATACAAGGTATTTATGATTAAATATGAATTTTAATCCTCTCAGAGTCTCGAATTTACTCACCTATAAAGAACTCAGATCACTAGTATTTAGAGATGCATTATAGTATCCTCAAAATAACATATTCAATATGTCTATGAAGCTATGACATTTCTAGCTTTAAAAACTTACTTTAAGCCACTTTGAGGGGGGGGGAAGTGGGTCCAGATATATCCCTCAATTTGAAAGCAACCATCCCCTCGCCTGGGTTCTGGGCAAGGAAGAGAGGGAAAAAATGGAGAGAGAAGTAATTGGCAAGGAAAGATACAAGAAAAAGAAAGATCAATGAAAAGGAGAAAAGTAGAGAGAGGACCATGTGAGTAAGCAAACCAGGATAACTTCAAATTCCTCCGATATGGGAAAACTGAGTCAAAGCTCTAAGGATCAAGCAGTGCCATAGTGTTACTTATAAATCAAAATGCTCTATTTTTAAAATAAGGTGACTTTTTCAAAAATCATTAAACTAATTTTTAATTTCATCTTGGCATAATGACACTTTCCCATTTCCTCACTGCCAAATCTACTCACGAGAGTAAATGGGCGGAGCACGTGACCAGGAGTGTTCCAGCCCTGTTGCAGTTACTCAGAGGCAACTGCAGAACACATTTATTTAGGACACCACACATCCCTAGGGTGCGTATTTGTTTTATAGTCTTGGCTTCTCAACCTGACCCCTCTCCAGGCTGCCAAAAGTAACATCATTCAATTTGTAACACAATGTTTCACCAACAAGATACGTGTTCTGTAGACATAGGGAAGACAGAAATCTTTGAAACTAAAAGGTGCCTGGATTAATGGGGCTGACATGCAGCCCAACACTAAACGGCAAAGGACCAATGAAAACAATCACTGTGTCCTGTGTCAATTCTGTCTTTAGGTAACTTTGCCTTCCTGCCTAACACGTGGATTTTGTATCATCCTTAAGTTGCTATAATATTGAGACATGAAATTTGGAGGATTTGAAATAAATGTAGCTAAATGGAACGTTTGGATGAAGAATCTCTGGTTTGTTCAGATCTGTTAAAGTAATAGGGAAAGGCACAAAGGATCAAGGCAAGAAAGGCCCCAATCTTTGTTCGATGAGTGATAAAACAGCATTACTTGGGGAAAATTGGCCTGACCTTCACCTACATGATGCTTCCGCTGCCTCAGTGATTCTTGCTTTGCTCTGATTAGGTAAAGACTGCCCCTTTCCTTGCAGGAAAAGTCAAAGAACAAAAAGGGGAAAAATTCTTGACTTAACTATAAAGGGTTTATTTTTTTAATCACAGTTGGGCTCATCCAAGCCAGTTTCTAATCTTATTTTTTTAGGCTAAAAAAAAAAAAAAAGAAAGAAAGAAAAAGAAAAAAAAAAACCTCTCTTTTATAAGAAATTCTTTGGATCATTTTCTTTACAACCTCTAGTCTAGATCTCAACTCACATTTCTTGGATGTATTTAAAAAAAAAAAAACTCTTCCTCATTTGAAATGATAGCTTTTTCATTTCTTTTAGGCTCTGGTCTAAACTCTGTCAGGAATGGATGGAAGGGAGAAAGACACAAGACCCCCTCAGCTAGCTGGAACAGCAAGTAAAATGCATCAGTTGCCAGAATCCTGCCACCATTCCAAGGAAACCTAAAGCGGGTTCCCACCCCCACCCCTCTGTGGATGCCCATGGAAGGCAGAGCTCCATGGAACCATAATATTAAGTTGCAGACTCTGCCTGTTCATATAGACCAGAGCTTTTCTGTGACATTACTGTCAAACAGCCCCCTGTGTGACTAATATTTTTAACAGCATGCTATTTAAAATTTGACAAGGATATAATAATTCATTCTTCAGATAGTCAACATACTATGAGAGTAAGTCATGTCTTCAAAGTATCTTTCAAAGGGGCTATTAAAAGTAGGTTAAGTTTTTCCCCCTACAGCATGCAATTTCATTTTGGCTCTACCACTTCAACCACATAAAATTAAATTTTGACTTGAGAGTGACCTACTGAAAATTAGATGGAAAAATAAGGGGAAAGATTGAAATTACTGATTCAAAGGAAACTAACATGTCTGTCTGCAATTTAGGATACAGTTCGCTAAGCCCTCTGAGAATCTTATGTTTCTGGTAGTCAGTATTTTCCTCTTAGGATTCAGATTGTATTTTTAATGGAAATGTTGTAGAATTTAATGGAATGTAATATCTTGTGATATATAGACTTAAGGCAACACAGGAAAAAATTATCCACACATATTTTCTGCCATAATCCTCCTCTCTACTCCCAGCCTTCTTATAACCTATGATCTAGCCACCCAAATCAACCACACATTCTCTAAAATAAACTACACTCTTTAAAACTCCTCTACCGTTGTTACCTGCTAGTCCTCCTTTGAAATTCTTTTTTCACCAACAATCAAAATTTATTCTAAATTTTTATAAAAATAAAATGACTTTGAAGTCTCCACTTTTAGAAGAGTATAAGGCAATAGAAATTAATGTGATTATCCTAACAAGAGTAGAACGTGAGTGCTTAGAGAAGACTTAGAGACATTTACTGCAGAACTACAAGTAGTAGATTCCACTGAGGCTGGGGGAATCACAAAAATGTTGTAGAATAAAACAAAACAAAACAAAACAAAATGTTGTAGAATATTTCACCAATGGATTTTTGGTGTCTTCTACTTTGACTTGTTTTGATCATTAAATTTCTATTTCTTTAAACTTTTGTATGTGTATTTAGATATATATGTACACACAACCATATACCTGTCGGTCAGGAGAGGTTGGGCTGTGCTGTGGTAACGAGCAACACTAAACCGTCAATGGATTAACACAATGAAAAGCGAATTTTTGATCAGGCAAATCCACGGCAGTCTCCTTGGTCACTTTCCACGGCACCTGTGCTCCACATGTTACTTGGCATTCTGGCAGGCTTTGCTCCTGTTCGCATACCTCTGTGATCATCTCTGCAGAAGAGCAGGAAGAGAGTTCAAGTAATCGAATGCTTCACCCAGCCCCTCTGCTCATATTTCATTGGCCAAAACATGTCCCATGGCTAAAGCCCACCATCAAGGGGGCAGAGGAGTGCAATTTCCCCATTTGCCTCATAGAAGATGAGAACCAGAGAGATTGGTGATCAGCAGTAGCGCCTATCAGAAATGCAGACAGAATTTTTCAGTCAAAAGCCTCGCTCTTGTTTTATCTCCAAATTACTCTCATCTTCACTCTGTGGCTTATAATTATTGCCAAGAGCAAAGTGTATTAAAAAGCTAACACTACTGGCATTCATCCACAGATACTGATTTATTTTACCATTACTTGAACAAAGAACATCATCCTTCAAGGTCACAAATGTTTTTGGCATCTAAATGTATCTGTTTAGCATAACCTCTCATGAAGCATTGACAGTATTGGAAAGAGTGAACCAAGTAACAAGAATATGTTACAAAATCACCCACAGTAAGAATGACCTAAGTGGCATATGAAGTAAAAAGCCTTAAAAACAGGTTAATATTTTCCTTTTCTATTCTTTTATAGTAGAAATGTGTGGTCTATACCTGCCAATTTTAACTGCTTGGCAATTCTTCCAAGGATTTACTCATACCATGCATTTAATGACAAATGTATCGGCATCATCTGAGATGGGAACTGAGATGCTCAAAACCGCAGTCAGTATCTCCTATTGCTTTATACTCCATCAAAGATGATGCAAGCTGACTTCAAAGGGAGCTCAGTACTTGCATCAACACTGCAGGGGTGTTGAGTAAAATGAGGAATGAAAAAAAAAGGAACACCATTATGTTTTGAATTTCAAGTCCTAAATCATTATTTCCTAGCTGTGCATGAGGTTACGTAGACAGAAAGTAAAATGACAACTGGTCATGTCATTGGGATGATGATATAGGAGGATCAGGAAGCTTAAGAAGAGGAATTTTTTTAAAGTCACATTAAAAAAAAATCTCTCTCCCCTGGTGTTCAGATATTCCTAGGACATTTTTCAGTGATGGAGCGACACTCTGGTACCCCCATAATGTCCAGGTGCCTGCTGGGGATTGACCTGTTTCAGAACTCTCTTCTCAGGAGCAATAATGTGCTACCCCTGAAGATAATTAAATGTGAGGTATCCAAATAGTCACTTACGTCTGCTGTTGGGCCTCTATTTCTAAATGGGAATTTGTATGGTTATTTGTCAGTAATGGAGAATTCACTTGTTATTAATCTTCAAAAACTAAAAGTATTCAATTTTATTTTACAAATACATTTATTTTGCCATTCCAAAGTGTGTACAAAACACTGTTTCCCACTCCGTGCTATATTCATAGTGTGGATTTAAAGGCCTGAAAGAAATTCACATGATCCATTTATTTAAAAAAAAAATATTTTAAAGTACCTAATTATTTAGTTACAGTCAAATTTCTAAAATAATATTTATATTGAAATGTGTGTGTATGTGTGTGTATTTATGTGTGTGCATATTTAGTGACAAAAGGCAAAATAATTTATAGTGCTAATTCTGGATATATATTTAAACAAGACAGAATTCATATTTATTTGAAAAGCAAGAATGCCTCTGGATTTAGTTAAGTATCTCAGTTATAGTACATGTGATTTATAATGTTTCTGGAAGTGTTTTTTATAGCATTGCTTTTAAAAAATAAATGAGGAAAATTTCAGCCAAGGCTGTACTTAAATTATGGTGTTACGATACAGCATGAAGCACCAGAAAAGCACAAAAGGCAAAATGAAGCCAGAACTTATTGTGTTTTTCCTGGTCTCAGTAGAGAAACAGCCTTTAACATAAAAACTTGGCTTTTTTTGAACTGAACTGTTACATTAGGTGACCTTGAAGCATTTATTACATAATGGCTTTTTGTTCATTCTACAGTTTTGAAAACACATATCCACATCCCGTAGAATCAGGTGATCATTGATAAAGAATCTTGATAGTACTTCTTAGACTTGTTAATGATTACACCACTGGCATGTCCCCATTTTTCCAGAGCTGCTCCTGTCACCATTCCTCATTGAAGTACTTCAGGTTTTCTTTAACAATATTGCTAAAAGCTCTCTTTTCACCATAGTTCCTGAACTTTATCTTTTGTGCCTCATGTACATTTACCTTTATGAATATGATAGTCTTTAGATCAGTGGTTTCCAAAGTAGGGTACATGCAACTTAGCATCTGTGCAAGTCAATTCTTTAAGTAAAAATGTATATAAATATACTTCATCATTTCTATTTTTGTTTATGTTTTATAAAGTAAAGGGTGTATTACATATAAAAACTTGTATTTTATTTCTGTGGGTTTTTTGTTTTTTTATTTAAATTCAATTTAATTAATATATACTGTATTATTAGTTTCAGAGGTAGACTTTGGTGATTCATCAGTTGCGTATAATACCCAGTGCTCATTCCATCAAGTGCCCTCCTTAATACCCATCACCCAGTTACCCCATCGCCCCACCCACCTCCTCTCCAGTAACCCTCAGTTTGTTTCCTAGAGTTAAGAGTCTCTTATGGTTTACCTCCCTCTCTGTTTTCATCTTATGTTATTTTTCCTTCCCTTCCCCTGTGTTCATCTGTTTTGTTTCTTAAATTCCACATGAGTGAAATCATATGGTATTTGTCTTCCTCTGACTGACTTATTTCACTTAGTATAATACCCTCTAGCTCCATCCATGTCGTTGCAAATGGCAAGATTTCATTCTTTTTGATGGCTGCATAATATTCCATTGTATATATATTCCACACCTTCTTTCTCCATTCATCTGTCGATGGACATCTGGGCTCTTTCCATATTTTGGCTAAAAATACTTGTATTTTAATTTAAAAAATAAATATATTGGGATATGCACTTAAACATTTATAATAAGAAGGATACACAATAAAAAGGTTTCAGATCACTAGTCCAGATGTCATTAAGCAAACCTTAAAGATATATTCATTATACTTTAAATGGCCAGCTGTAGTTTTAAATTAATACAGAATGTACTTAGATTGGCAATGGAAAAATTATTGGTATCAGATAGTAATTTTGTCAGGGATTCAGCATGGCATCACTCAGGAACTATCCTAATGGACAGGACTCATGCTTCTCAGATACACTAGATTTGTCTAATAGAGTATTTTGTTTCCTAATATAAAGTGCCTGATCTATGAAATTAGATTTAATTTTGATATAGGAAATTAGTTTTACATATAAAGTTGTTAGCTAATAATTTAAAAGTCAAATATTTCTAAATAAGACTAGTAACTTTCTGATTGAACACTTTCTGCTCCTGGTATGTGTCTACATATTATGATGAGTAGAGAATAATTGTCAATGAAAGGGGGGTCCCCTAATCCAGAAACACTGAGACCTTGTATGCAGCATTTAACATCATCTTTAAAAAAAAAAAGATTTTATTTATTCATTTGAGAGAGACAGAGAGCACAAGCGGAAGGGAGAAGGAAAGAGAGAAGCAGACTCCCCACTGAGCAGGGAGCCCGACGTGGGGCTCAAACCCTGGACCCTGGGATCATGACCTGAGCTGAAGGCAGACGCTTAACCGACTAAGCCACCCAGGCACCCCCAACATTTCATTTTTTGAACCTGCAAGACTCCAACTTCATAAATCAATTTTGATAGAAGTAGAATGCTAAGGAGCATTTTTAAGTTAACATGCCGTACAGACATGCTTGTGAGTAAGAGGTGATTTTTTTTGTACCTTCAGAGAGCCTAGAAGATACAATTACTGAAATGCTTTGCTGTTAAGGAATGGCACTGCTTGTTTCTCCTTTTAAAAAAAATCAACTACTTTAATAAAATTCACAAACCTATGTATTCTAATACTTAAGATGATATATATATTTTTAAATTCCTGTATCATCAGAGCAGCCTTCTCATCCCAAAAATACCACAATAGCCTTACTCTCTGCCTCATCTCTTCTCTCCCTCCCTTTCTCTCTCTCCCTCTCTCTCTCTCTTCCCTCCCCAATCCTGCCCTTCCCTTCTTTTCTGTCTTCCCCCTCTATCTTATTCTCTTTCTATTACTGACTTTCTCAATCACCACACAGGATATAGGATATAAAACAACCTTTTATTTCCCAACATTTTCTTCTTGAACCTATAGTCCCTTTTCTCTGAGTAATTTCTTTTAAATAATGGATATTTCTTAGAGCAATAGTCTTAAGTTTTAAGAGCACTGAAATTTCCATTATTCTATTACAAATATTCTTCTGCGCCAAAATGAAGAAACACACTTTAAAAATGTATTTTCTACAGTGAGTAATATGGTTTGATCAATCATCAATAAAGTCCTAATAACTTCCTGCTTGGTATGTTGGTACATTAAGGGGTGGGGGTAGGCACTGTGTCAAGCTAGGGCAATAAGACTAAAAAATAACAAAAATGAGGCCAAGAATAAAAGGTGTTAAATGCTACATTCCACAGAGTTCCCGAACAAACTCAAAAAAGAGCAAAAGAAAAGAAACACACACACACATTCTGATGAAGAAATTGGAATGATATCGGTAGAAATACGGGATTTTATCTGGACCTAGAAGGATGAGTAGTTGTCAGTGGGTTAGGGAAGAGTGAATATCAAAAGGAGGCCACTGATTTCAGATAGAAGGTGTAGCCTGGGCATATTTAAACTTTAGATCCTAAGCTAAACTGCAGATAACCTCGCTGCCCCTTTCCACCTCCATCTTCCACGACCCTTCCATGGAGGTAGAAGTGATCCACATGTGATTTGGGCATTAAATCAACAGATGATATTTTGGGAGTACCTACCATATTCCTGACACTATTCTGTGTATTAGGGATATATCACTGAAAAAATAAATGGACAAAAACCCTTTCCCCTACCCCTGCCCCAACCCATTTGAACTAGAACAGTAACCCATAAAAGTCTATACCTAAAACGCCAGAAAATATTCTAAAACATCATGGCTATGTTTCAGTAGTCCTTGAGATGACCAGTGTCATAGACTCCCCTGATATCCATTTGAAATCCTAAAGCTTAACTTAGCTTTTCTACACCCAGGGTAGTTTGACATTAGACTGGGAATTGGCGGTCTCTATGCAGTAACGCTACAACTAAGCTTCCAGCCTGCCTCACCTGTTACAATTTAGTAAAAAAAATAAATGACAGCAGATGTTATACCCAGTTACATTAGGGAGAATTACATCCATTTAGTTCTAATCAAGCCATTTTTCACCCAGCTGAAGAAAAGAGAAGTTACTTTTAAAGGGTTCTGAATCAATGGGAAAATATTTGCTGAAGCAATGAACCCGAAAGAGATAACCTGACTACTCCTGAGGGAAACCCTTTCTAAAATTTCCCACAATTCGATATGCTATTTTGTAAGAATAGAGTGTTATAAAAGTATATAATCTGGTTTGTATGAAGATGAGAGGAACTTCTTTATATATTATTTCATTTTCATACATTTATTTGAAAAACATTATTTGGGTTCATTATACAAAAAGAACTGTGAGCAACAATGATCGATTTCTTGCAGTCGATGCAACTTAATGTCTCATAGGAAAGAGAACTTGGAGAACCAGGGAAAGTGAGACAATAAAATAAAACCAATCAAGGAAGATTAAAAGACAAAGTCTGATGAAATTGCCAGTCTTAGATATGAATCTATGCGACCTTGGGAAAGTCAATTAATCTCTCTCATTAAGAGAGCAATTGTTACAATCATAGCTTCAAAAGAAGCAGCTGTGAGTTTTGGATTGTGAGAGTTGTTTGCTCCTAATTGTATAATCACCCTGAACTGATATGAGCAGGCTTTTTTCAGATCCTCATACCTCAAGTTGGCTATTCCACAATGGAAAATTATTTTTCTCTTTCTCTCTTTCTTTCCTCCCTTTCTGCACTTGCTTCCAGAGTGTTGCTTTGTGCTTGTTGTATGCTAGGTAAATACAGGGAGGACTGTCATTCATCCAGCGTGGCATTCCCAATGCCAATATCCAGTTGTCTTGCTATCACTGACTGTCAGAACACCCGATGACTGCATGAAATCTCCAGCCTTCTTGCCCAACAATTACTGTTTCTAATAGACAATTGGAACAGCAGAGTCAGATCATGATGTTCTATTTCTAACCCACTGCATTTAAGAAAAACCACAATGGTGGATCTCTAGTAGACGGGAAATTGAACAGGTAATGTATTTAATAAGCTTAAGTTATCAGTACAACAGGACCCCCCACTTTCCCTCCCTTACCCCAGGCTTTTTTTTTTTTTTGTCAGTGTCAGTTATAGAAACTATGGAAACAATCCACTGAGGAAATTCTTATATTGTTATGCTTATGTTCATAGTCAACTCCATTCCCTTCAAATACTACTTTGACACAGAGTGGATAAGAAAGGAAAATCTTTTAGAATTCAAGTGCTTCAGTTTCTCAGCTTTTACAAGCTTCAGTTTTTATCTATAACTGGCTGGGTTAAAAAAAATGGCCCATATCAAGTAGTTCCCAAACTTATCTTCCCCCTTGTGATATTGAGATCATACAGCAAACGCTTATGTGGGTCAACACACAACTGTCCCCATATGGATGCCTGATTCAACTATAATTCCCAGCCTCCCCTCTGATTGGGTATGAGCAAAAAATTCATTTTTCATTAATGAAATGTAAAAAAAGAAGCAAGCAGAACTTCTGCTTAAAAGCCCTGGACATGCTGTTCCTTTTTCCTTCCCATTGGTTGAAAATGAATAGAAATGGCCGGAGTGGGGCGCCTGGGTGGCTCAGTTGTTAAGTGTCTGCCTTCAGCTCAGGTCATGGTCCCAGGATCCTGGGATCGAGCCCCGCGTCGGGCTCCCTGCTCCGCGGGAAGCCTGCTTCTCCCTCTCCCACTCCCCCTGCTTGTGTTCCTTCTCTCGCTGTGTCTCTCTCTGTCAAATAAATAAACAAAATCTTAAAAAAAAAAAAAAAAGAAATGGCTGGAGTAATCTTGGAAATCATACATAGAAGATGGATATCTAGAGTTTCAAATGGGTAGCACAGTGACTAGGAGTCTGGACTGCATGTGGGAATCATGTGGGGAGCTTCTAAAATGAACTAATGGCTGAGCCTCAAACACAGGATTCGAATTTAATTTTTTCGGTTTGGGCCCAGGAATATTATTATTGTGCTATTGTTGTTATGGATTCCCTGGTGTTTCTAAAGCAAGAACAAGGAAGCAGAGTCCAGTGCAGTAAATGGTTACTACCTATTTTGCCCTTCTGTGCTCTTCCCTTCTCTTGAGATGGATGTCCTCACTGCCCTCAAGCACAGCGTTCATCAAATCCATGCCTACAGAGAAGTAACGATAGTCTCGCTGTAGAGGCTAATTGAGATGGGGAGATTCTATAGAAGAGAATCAAAGCTATCCATTTAAAGCAAACAAAACAAAGAAACTTACTCTTCAGTTACTGAATTTGTCTCTCATGAGTCTCTGCTCTCACTCTTGCCCCGGCAGCCAGAGGGATCCCTTAAAGTGATAATTAAATCATTTCACTCAAAGCCCTGCAATGGCTCTCCTTTTTAATCAGAATAAAAACTGAAGTTTTATAATGTCTCACAAGGCCCCACATACTATGGTCCCTCTGAGCTCAACAACTACTTCTCTTCCCTTTGCTTATTCTGCTCCTTATCTACTGGCCTCTTTGTTGTTCCTGGAATACGCCACATACTTTCCACCTCAGGCCATTGCACATACTCTATCCCTATCTAGAACACTCTTCCCTAAATAGCTACGTGGCTAATTTCCTCACTTTCTTCAAGTATTTGTTCAAACGTTGCCTTTTCAATGAGGTCTACTCTCATTCTACTTAAAATTGCAATTTTCCTACCCCTCAGCATTCCCAAATTTCCTTTTGCTGTTCTATTTTTTAACTTGAAAATTATTGCATTACTACAAACTCTATAATTTACTTTATGATGTTTACTCTTACTGTCATCTCCCTGCCCCCCACTAGAATGTAAGCTCTATGAGAACAGAAATTTTTTTGTTGTCTAATTTGTTCATTCCAATATCCCAAACCCCTAGAACAAAGTAAAGTACTCAGCTATTGAATGAATGAATGAATAAGTTAAAGTGTCTAACTCATTCTAGAAAAGATTTATTATCTACTGTGGAGAGGCCAAGGAAATACAAATGGTTTCTTTCCCCAAGGATCTCAAAAAAGGGTACACAAATTTGGTTTTGGAGGTCTAGAGAATGGTGCCAACGTTGTGTGATCTGTTGGCCTTCAAGTACAACTCTCACTCCAAAACACCTTTCCAGACACATACACACACTCACACAGACACATATTGTCTTGCTGGTTTATTTTAGCATTGGATTTTGACTTAAGCTTTAATATGCTGATGCTTAAAAGAAATTATAATTGAAAGGAGAGAGTAAAGTGTTAGCAGGTAGAATCAAGGAATGATATAATTCTGGGAATGGAAGAGGCAGAGTCTCAGGAGAGGGAAAAGCAAAGTCTGCAGAACATTCATTTGCTTCACGGTATTACCTAGAAATGACCCAGATCACCCAATTCTATTTTAGTCAATGGAGGAAAGTTAGAATTCTGCAGTGACACAATGGCCAGCCAGCACATAGTAGGGACTCAATAAACATTTAACACATGGATGAAGGGGAAGAATAAGCAGTGTGATTTATCATTGTCTTTTTATCATTTACTTTTCCCTATAAAAGAAGGTCTCCTTATTTAGATTGATATGTTCATTTTTTGCTCTTCCTCTCCCTACAAAAAGGCTGTGAGGTAAAAGGATAAAACAAATGTTTCGGCATAAAAACTATGTGTGATATCTGTGCAGTATCTTCCATCTGTACCTGCTGTGCATAATTTCAGAATTCACTGCTTTCATCAAGTAAAGAAAACCCATTTGCTCTTTCATCTGTGTATCATATCACACTAATTTTCATCAAAACCAGCCAAACCTTTATGGGCTACCAGTCCCCAGGCTTCCTGCAGGACTCCCCTGTCTGCCTCTAGTATAAGCAGAATTAGGCTCTGAGTCTGAACTGTGGAAAATATCAGTTGTTTTTGTAAGCTACAGTAAGCACAGTGTTTATATCTGGAAAATTGACTTATTGATTATTGATGATTATTTTCCTAAGCCAGAGAGTCTCATGAATTTCACATGCTCATGCCTTTTTGGTCTTTAATGTCCTTTATTCTAAATCTGACATCTTCCACATGCTTTAAGCAGGCCAAGTTTAAATACAAAGAAATGGGATCTCATGTAAGTGAGAAAATAAATACTATTGTTCTGACTATGCATCCTACCTCTTTTTTAGGAAGTTTCCACTCTCCATTCAAATCTTCATTCATTTATTTGTGAAGTTCTTTGTCTCCTGTGCCTCAGATGACATTATGATCTGTTCTTAGTTAAATTTGAACACTGATTCATGATCTTTTGCCAGGGATGATCAAGGTGCCAAAGCTGCCCTAGAAGTTGGTGATGCCGAGGTCTACATTGAAACTACCCATATTTATTGCTGAGAGGACTGCCTCTACAAAAGCTAAAATAGCTATGGTTTGATCACAGAGTATCATCACTGAAAGAGCCTTGGGTGCTGGGTCCCAAGGCCATAAAAACTCTAATAAGCCACTCATATGCCAAGGCCATATTATGTGTTCTGGAACCTACCTATGTATTCTGAAACCTACAATGCTGTTTCATACCAAAGTGACATCAATCATTCTTTCCCCCATTTGAATTTCAGTGCATTAAACACGTTGAGTTCTGTGCTTTAAAAATCTTAAAAAGTTAATAGTTAAAGCCTCCATTTATTATGGTTTTAGCTAAAGTGCCTTAGTGGCAAATGATGCATTTATTGGGGAAGAAGGAAACATGATCCTCATGAGGAAACATTTCCTCATGATCCATGAGGAAATCAATTGGGATAGTCGGCAAAGCAAGACAGTATAAACTAAATACCACCATTTTCCACAACCTTCCATGACAAATCCATTTATGCTTGGTCTCTCCCTTCCCAAAAGGTGAATACCTTCTAAAGGGGCTCACAAATCCCTGAAAAGTTTAACTTCCTGGCAGTCTTGGCTCAAGCCTCCCCAGTTACTTCTATACATACTAACTCATGATGAGAGGTAAGATACCATCATATCACCTCCACTCTGCTATGTAAAAAGGTTTCAGATACTACAGGTTTTATTGATAGAGTCTCAATCAAATGTGGGATTGTTATATGGCAGGTACAGTGACAAAACAAACCTTAAGTATAATTTAATATTAGTTATATACTATAAATTATAATTTATCTTTTCACAAAAAGAACAATCCTATCAGTGTCATCATCTTCAAGTAAAAAAATACAGAGCTGAGTGTACTGTCATTGGTAAAATTACAGAAAAGTACATAAATCAGAACTAAGAAAGAAGATTTGGAGGAGGGAGAATGAAGGGAATAGATCTGAAGGAGAGAGAATGGGGAGACAAGCTTAAAATTATAAGAATTTCAGAGTGAAAAAAATTATGAAAACAGACAAAATAATTGATGACATAATAGAAGAAAACTTTCCTGAGCTAAAGAAATATTTCATTCTACAGATTAAAAAGTATTACTAAATTCAAAATAAATGATTTAATCAATCTACTTTTTTGTAAAAGTAGATGTACCTATTCTCAATCCCTGAAGATTCTGATTGATTGATAACTGTACTTTTTAATGCTTCAGAAGTGATTCTGATATGTATATTTAGGTTGGCAATGATTCTTGTAAGTGTACTTGTTATAGAGAAGAATAAGTACATATCTAGATAGTTTCTAAAAAAAATTGAAAGAAGTAGGAGGAGAAGGAGGAAGAGGAGGAGGAAAGGAAAAAAAGAAGAGAAAGGTAGTTGATGTTTTAAAGATTTATTTATTTATTTGAGAGAGCGAGAATGAGAGAGAGTACACGAGAGGGGGGAGGGTCAGAGGGGGAAGCAGACCCCCCGCTGAGCAGGAGCCCGATGTGGGACTCGATCCCGGGACTCCAGGATCATGACCTGAGCAGAAGGCAGTTACTTAACCAACTGAGCCACCCAGGCGCCCCAAGGTAGTTGATGTTTTAAAATCAGGAAGAGAGTAGGTGAGAGTTGTTTCAATGAGTTAGATCCTTACCCATTTTAATATGAGGTTTATAGATATTGTAAAAAATTAATAAATCAATAAATAGTAATACCATCATGTCACTTAGAGAAAAGGAATTAATCACCAAAAAACAGTTACAATTATTACAAGTAGCGTCCTCTACAGGCTAAGACTTTTGGTGTGAAGAAGGATAGGCAAATATTATAAAACTGAATATAACAGTTTTATTATTCCCATGCATTATTTTCAAATACAATGCTAAAAATTAAAAAGTAAATTAAAAAATAAAACTAAGAAATAAACATTTGTATTTATAATCGTTACTAACATTTATTGAACATTTATTCTTTCCAAGTTACAACTATACTAAACATTTTAAATGCATTACTTAATTAAACATTGAAAAAAATCCTAGGTGGTAAGTAAAATTATACCCATTTTCTGTAGGAATAAACTGAGGCTTAATGAAGTTAAATAACTTGGCTAAGGTCACAGAATTAAAAATTCCTTCTAGAGTTAATATAAATTTAAATGCTCATGATAATTATACATGATTATTAAGAACCTCTTTCATATCAATATATTTATCATCTTTTAATGGTATTTTGAGAAAATAAACTTTTCCTTCAATTTTACACTTTCAGAAATTATATGCTGACTGCTAGTCTTAATTTTATTCAGATGATGTTCATTTTCTTAGCAAAAGTAACACAGTAATGAAATATTAGAGAGGGTGTCACTTTTGCATTTCTCCAGAGAGTCTCAAGATTGCAACATCATTATTGAGACACCGTCAAATATCACAAAAGAGCTTTCCTTTGAAAAAACAAAAGTCAAGTGACTCTGCCTTCTTGTTTTTTTTAGTGCAAATAGCTTAGCTCCTCACTTCTTCACTGCTTGTCTTCTTCATTCCCCAACTTCAAAATAAAAATATTAATCCTTGACATTCAGTATGGAGAAATATATAAACCTGATTCTTTAAGAGGAACAAAATATTGCACCCAAAATAGCATATAATGAACCAAATTGTGGAGTAAATGTCTGTCCAAATGTTCCTCTAGAATAGGGTTGGGCAAACTGTGACCCACTGGCCAAACCCAGCCCCACTGCCTGCTTTTGTTTTGTGCATCCCATCAGCTGTAACTGCTTTTCACATTTTCAAATGGTTGGGGAAAAAACTGAAGGAAGAATAATATTTTGTGACATGTGAAAATTGTGTGAGATATAAATTTCAATGTCCATAGATAAGGGGTTATTGGAGTAGGGTCACACTCCTACATATATGTATTGTCTATGACTGCCCTTAGGCTAGAACAGAAGTTATAGTTGCCATGGAGACTAGATGGAGCCTACAATATTTACTATCTGGACCTTTGCAGAAAAAATTACCATCTCTTGCTCTAGGACAATGAAAACTTTCTAAGTGCCAATATTAGCCAATTTTAATGGGAAATAAATGCCGTTTGGTTATAGAGCTCTTAATGACATCATCACCACTTCCAGGTAAATAATTAACCAAAGGCTTCAAGGCAAATGTAATGTACTCAGGCATGTATATGAATTCACACAAAATATTAAGAGGACAAATACAGTAAGCAAATAGTTCATTTTTATTTTGTTAATATTTAGATATATGCTGGATAAACCTCAAGTTTGTTGGGGATATTATCTCCCATAGTTTCATTATTTTCAATAGAGACAATTGCTTCTGTAGGAAGAAAAGCATATCTTGCTACAGCTGTATCAACAGAATATTCGTTTCTTTTGGAATGTAGTTGACATTGCATGTCAAGTTTGACATACTTGGCCAATGATGCAAAATATGACCTTCATTGCCCACGAGCATAAGTTTGGAAGACTTCCCCTGAATGAGTTTTATTCATTTATTTTATTTTATTTATTTTATTTTATTTATTTCATTTTATTTTATTTTATTTTTTGGAGGAAGTGGGCTGAAGGGTACAATTATGGGTCCTTATTTTATGATTCTATAACTTAATTTAATTTATAATTCTATAAAGTATTTGATTAAACACAAAAGTATTCAATCTTCTACAACATATTTTCCTTATATAGAATTATATAAACACTACAGATTTGTAATTCAAACTAAGTACTAATCATTACCCATGGCTAATGTGAGGGGATATATCTAGGAATTATTTGCCACTGAACTAAGACTATTCCTCTAGCATCCACCTATTCAAATAAACACTGTTTTGGTTTTTAGCATTTGTAAATTCTCTTAGTGAACAATAAACAACAATAACAACAATAATAATAATATTTCCATGTTTTAAATGTGTTCTTATATAGTTCCACCTAAATCTCCCAAACTCCAGGTCTAGAAACACTTTCCAGCAATAAAATAACCTTCAGTTGGTTAATCTAATATTTTTGATCTATACTAGTATCAGAAACATATTTTAACTGAGAAATTTCAAGATCAAATTGGCTTTATTCAACAATTCATGAATTGGGTAGCATCCTATCTAGCAAATTGAGAGGAGATCCAAAGAGCTGTCCAAAGTGGAAGACTTTAATAAGCAGAAGGCGGCAAGATGAGGTAAGCCTCATCTTTTGGGGGGTCAGAAGGGGTCTTACAGGCAGGTTACCTCATTACTTTTGGCCAGGAAATTTCAGATTGACTGCTTTAAGATAATATTCCTGGGAGAGGTTGAAACTCCAATTACATTAGATACCAAGTCTTGATTTGCTGAGATGGGGTTTAGCACAGCTGACTCCATTTTGGGCCTGGGTCTTTTTTTTTTTTTTTTAACACTAGCAAACATTTTAATTGTCATTTAAGTTTTTACATTAAGAACCTACTAAGTGTTGAAGGCTTCTTTATTACAGTTATATTATAAAGTTATTTAGAATTAGCCTATAGTACATGGAAAACAGACAAGCTACTGACTTCCAGAAGAATTAAAATTTTATTACTGGAGGCTGATATGCACCTGTCTACATAAATAACCATAGCTTGATTTACAGTCACTGTGAAGAGGTACTAAGACTGAGGCATTCAGAAAGTCACATTCTCTATGCAAGCATTAACAAACTGAAGAGCAAATTTAACTTTATCCATAGTTCCTGGAAAGAACATTGACATCACTAAATCATGACTGTAGGAATTACAATATTTTCCTAGTAGATCTAAATCACAGAACAGTGGATGAAAGACATTTTACATGGTCTTTCACTTCTTTGACCTATTGAAAGTGTCCAAGTTTGCTTATGCTTACCCTGAGAGTCAAGAGTTCATTGTGAGATATTATACATATCTTTTCCTTGTTGAAATGATGTAGTTTTACATGATAAGTATACTTTTAAGAAAAAAGGTGAGTAATGCTCCTTCAAGGGACACAGAACTTCCCACTAAATCCTCTAACCATAGAAGGACTCTAAACAGGTGATTTCTTCCTAGACTTCCTCTTCCTCTCTACAGGGAACATCACTGAGATGCATCAAGTTCTACTTGCCATTCATTTCTTCTTCTTTTGTTTTTTGTTTGTTTTTTTGTTTTGTTTTGTGTCACAAATAGATTGTCAAAAATAGGTTACTCATTAGAAGAAACACCTCCAAGTTGTTGCCAACTTACATAGATATCTAAAGACATTATTTGTAAGTTTCTTACAAAAAGTTTAAAAAATAAATGTCTAGAATCTAAAATAGTCTTCACAACACTCAATTCTTTCAAGTTACTCTGAAGTGCTATTGCAAATATAAGTTCTGATTATTCATCACCTTAAATTATTGTTCTGAAAGATCAGTGCAAAGAATATTAGAAGTGTTTTCAATACATTGCACTAAAAAAAAGTGTCAGTATTTCTCTTTTCTCTGACTTCATGTGTTCAAGAGAATCACATGGATGGGACATTGGAAGCAGTTGTTTGGATGCATATGGCAAATCTCCCATCTCCGAGTTTATGATGGATGTCAGTAAAGTTTGTGGCTGGATAACAGTGGTCCTACATCAAGGAGATTTATGGGGAGGATGCATTTAGTATTATTCATGAGCCACTTAACAAGCTTCAGCCAAGGATACAATATAGCCTTTGTTTATAGTCCCAGGAGGTCTTTAGAGGGCCTTTGAAAATTGAAGAGATTTTTTGATAAATGTTAGAAGATCTTGAGGTGGGCCTGAAAGCTATAAGTGTATTTTCCTGTTAACTTGAAGAGTCCTACATTTCATCCTAACTTCCCTGTTCCCTCAATAAAAAATTATCAGATATTCTGCTGGTATTTTATTTTGCTATTGTTCTGCTACATTAAATAACCAAGAGGGACACATTTTGTAGAAAAATGTTCTTTTCACTCTCTATTACAGGAAGTTGGAGCATCTTAACAGGCTATCCAGACTATTTGAACAGAAATGAAGCAACATATGTTTGAAACTATCTTTTATATTATATTCTTTATGTTTATGACCCACATTCTTCTCAATGAATCATTATTTATGGCAACTTATGTGTATAATAGTTTCGACTTAACCAAGAACTTCAGTTCCGCAGCTAACTGAAAGACCTGGGAATCAGACGATTGCATTGGTGTGGCTGGGCTGAATTAAATTAGGAAAACAATTCCACCAGTCTCATTAGTGTGAGAAAGAGTAGGAAGATACCTGATAGAACTGTTAACTACGGGCAAGAATTGATATCTTTAGACAAGAATCCTTAAAAATATTTTGGAATATCACTGGTTTTCTGAGCAATTTGTAACCACAAAAAGGACCTTCAGAATGTGACCATATTAATATGCAAAAAATAAAAGCATTTTTATTTTAATGAAGGCAGAGACCATGACAGTGATTTCACCTTATGTAATTCTTAAAAATGCTTCAGAAGCATGTTTGTTCAATCTACTTGATGGCCACTTTGCATAAGGTCTGGAATTGGAGTGTGCCTGACATTACCGTTTGAGGTTTAAGAAATAGTCATTACTGTTGGAGAGGGAAACCTCATCAGAACAGTGTGGTTTTTAGGCTTTATATCTGATGCTTTTTATGCAGAGAACTTTATGGCACGTAAAATGCTGCACCCTCAAGCCCATCCTTCCCTCCAGTTTCAATTATGGAGCTCCACTGAAATCACAAGAGGTAGGGCCTCAGACTTCCCATCCACTACAGTGTCTAATATGACCCCAGCGTGGAAGCAACTCACAGAATCACCTTGCTCAAGTCCATGAAATTTTAGATGCAGACACAGACAAGTTACTCGCACGACATCACACCATTTGTGAGGTGAAAGAAAACTTCTTTATAAGAGTTTTTTAATCTATCTCTTATCAAATCCCAAAGATGTTCAATGATGGTTTAAGTGCCCTCTGAGAGAGTCAGCAAAACTACTACATCAATATACCTGGAGAGGATATATTTTTTTGAGAAGACATATCATCTCATAACTGCTTGGAATTTAAACCAAGTTTAGAGCATAGCAATATTAAAATCTAGAAATTTAAATATACTGCGGCTGTTGGAAAAAAATGTGAAGCCATCATAAACAATCTACTGGCTAGATACTGAAAAATACACCACTTTTAATAATTCAACACACAAAGAAACATGCTCAAATAATTTGAAGGTTAACACATAAAAGCTGGGACAGAGAGAGGAGGGAAAAAGAAGGCTCACTCAAAAATTCTATTAATCCTCACTAATGTTCTCTTTGCCTCCCCTAGGCACTAATTCTTCGGGAGAATGACAAAATGCTAGATGATATTACCTTGAGTTTCCTGAGCAGAGAACTCCTTTTAATAGTATGATACAGCAATGTTTATGTTATAAAGGCCAGCAAGTAAATAGGGGCTAATGTTTGCAAAGTGGGAAGTCAATCTGGAGTTCATGAAAGGTATTTTGTTTACACCTCAAATAAGCCTAGTCGCTGGTCACATAATTATCATGGTCTTTCTTAATTGTTGACATCAGTTACCATGAATACACGAAGCTCAGAATTTTGCTGGGGCCAGCATTTTAAAATTGAAGGCCATCTCTAGGAACACATTTGTTTATTATCTCCTGTGGCCAGTGGTAGCCAGCCCAAGCTTGTGCAGTGAAAATGGTGCATTTTCAGTAACTTTAGTTACTGGCATTTTTAACAATCTGCTAATTCAAATCTTCAAACTAGTAACCTATATTGTGCAAGGCAAGCATGCTTAAAGGCAAAGGTGCTGACAGTTTGCAGATAAAGGGAGCAAATGTCTTTTAAAAATCTTTACAGGTGCTTATCTAATTCTGTCAAGGCAGCGATTATGACACGCAAATATGATAAGGTTCACTGATAAAGGTGAGGTGACTGCCAACAGAAGCCCCCACATAAAGATCTGGGCCTGGTATTATGTCTATTTTCAAAGTTAAACTTATCCATATAATCATTTCTCTGGCAGAATTAGAGATCATCTCTGGAGGTGAAAAGCACTTGGCCCTCTCTCTCTGCAAAGTATTATCTCCTTGTTCCTAAGAAACAAGTGATTCAGTTTCCAAATTTAAAGTTTATATTTGAAGTAAAATTCCTTGTCCTGACATAAATATCACAGAGTATCAGTTCCAAGATCTTGAAAACGTTGCAGGTTTTCATATTGAAATTCATATAGAAACACACTTGGGTCATATATTCCTGATGTGAATTCGCACCTATCATCCCTCCCCTCTTTCCGGAAGGACCTATCAACTTCGAAAGTTGTGCTCCACCTTCAGGTTCAGGCTGCAGACAGGTTGGGAGTGAATTCCGGGTGGAAGCCGCGGAGAAATGGAAGCAAAGGTGAGAGAGCAGAGCAATAGTTCTGTGCAACTGAGACAGCATCAAATGTCATCAGGTGATAAAACTTTAACCTTTGCCGTCTATGCCCCTTTATTCTTTCCTTCATTCAGTTTTCATTTGAGAGCTATGACCACTGCACACTAAAAACAAGGCAACTCAGGGATTCTTTAAAAAGAAAAACTTGGCCCCTGCCTTCAAGGAGCATGTGTGGGAGACACCTGCATGCAAATGGCTCTAGTAATAATTCAGTGCTTACTGTGTTCCATACTTGACATAAATTCACAGTTTAATCCGCTTATCAAAACTATCATGTAGGTACTATTCAGATCTCCATTTTACATGTGAAGAAACGGAGCACAGAGAGGTTAAGGAATTTGTGCTCACAGAGCTGGTAAATGAGAGAGTCATATTTCAGCACGAGGTCAGGTTCTTACCCCTCCTACCACCCTGCCACTTACTTAACCTGGTGGAAAGACAAGTGAGTGAGAGGTACAGGTGGGGGTGGGGGTGGGGAGGGCTGGCAGAGAAGGCATGAAGAGTATTTGGCTGGATGTGATCAAAGAATCATTTCAGAGGAAAAGAAGGACATGAGCTGAAACTTTAAATCTGGCTGACTGGTCCTGGAAATAAGCAAAGAGGCCTTGTACCAGTTTTGAAAAAAATTTTTTCTCCCTTTGTTTCCCTCTCCTTGTACGTACTGTGTTAACCCTTACCTTTGTATCGGTTTTTCAGCAACCTGAAAATTTGCAGTGTAGCTCTCAGCATCAAAGGCTATCCTGTAATCATAATTTAGTTTATCTGGAAAGTGTGACTGCACCCTCAAAACTCAGACATTACTTCTCCATAGCCATGGCTATTTTGGAGGTTAAACAGTTCGATAAAACAGGAAAAAGCTGTCTTGTTCCTAGTTATCTAAATTGAAATTTGATGAAAAGAGGTGTTTCTACTCTTTTCTTCTTGCTTCTCTGCAGTTCGGTCAAAATCGCCTCAATAGTCCCATAGCTATGATTTACACTTCAGCAGTTAGGAAATCTGAACTCCTTTTGCTCTGAAAAGCGAGTAAGCACAGAAAATGGGAAGAAAGGATGCATTTGGTCCAAAGTAGATTCCTATCAAATCCCATGCAGACAGAGTACAGGGATGCTATTTGATAGAATGCGCTATTCCATTGAAGGCATTTTATACTCATGGTCATAGACAAATATGGCCTCTCCTCGTTGCCCTCCTTCTTTCACAACAAATTTCTATGTTAACTAGAAGCTGACTGTTTCGAGGGATGCTATATTGAATTGTAGGATAGTAAGAAAGTCGTGGAGCTGATATACTGTGAGGGGAGCAGCTTAACAGCAGCTTTAACTGATAATTCCCAGTTTTCTGCAGGCTCATTAGCGTGAACAGTGCGGAATTGGTGAAACACTGTCCTAATCAGTACAGTTGTAGGTTAGGCATTAGACGTTAGGGTTTCCAGAAATTGGACCCCTGGTAGCTCTTAGAACTAGAGCCTATGTCTTATTTCACTGTCCTAAACCAATGGAAAAAATAATAGCCACAGCATGTTTAATTTTACTGTCTTGTAAGTATTTGGGGTGGGGGGTGGAATCTTTTAAAATCACCTTTGGATTTTCATTAATATGTCTCATAATCTCTTGAGAAATTTCTAGCAAAGCAGCCAGTGAAAATGTGATAATTACAAGGTTTGGATTTTTTTTTTTTTTTTTACAGGACAATAAACACCTTCATTACGTGACCGAAGATAGGAGGAAGATTTATTTGCCTTTCCGGGCTTTGATTTTCTTCAGATAGAACTCTAGCTCCTTGCCCTCTAGCACTTAGCCATCTGCTCGGCCACACTGGCCTGGTCTTGAAGCGATGCACGCAAGAAGCTTGTCCTGCTGGAATTGCTCCTCCAGAAGACTGCTGATTTTGGCATTCTTTTTCCTTTCATCATACTTCTTCTGAATTTTCTTCGATCGTTTTTCGTTTAAAATCTCGTCTGCCGCGGGCGTCAGCTTGGCCTCCTTCTTGTGGCCCCGGGGCAGTGCACCGTGGGACTCTTACCACTGCCAGTACGGTGTGCTGTCAATTAGCACAATACAGTTCTGCACCAGGGTCTTGGCGCGGACCAGTTCGTTGTTGGATGCGTTGTAGGCAACATCGATAATCCTTGTTTTTCGCGTAGGAGAAGTTCCCCACCTCTAGCCTCAAGGCACGGTACTTCTTATTGCCTCCCCGGACTCGGACTGTGTGTATGCGGTGGGGGCCAATCTTAGTGTTGGCAGCGGGGCGTCTCAGCTCATACTTCCGCTCCTTGGGGTAGGGCTTTCTCTTGCCCCCGGTCTTGCGGCGCTTGTACCAATTGTCCCGAGAGATGCTCATCGCTCTCAGCGCTGGCTGCGGAAGAGAAAACGCAAAGCCTCACGGTCAGTTTATAAAACCTACAAGGTTTGGATTTTAATGAAGTACGTTTTTATTCAGGCACCTACTATGTCACAAGGATAGCGTTAATAATTTATGTTCTACTTTTTCAGATTTTGATAAAAATTGTCATATACATCTAAATGTCATTTGCTAGAACATGATTTATAATTTTCCAATATTTGTGGCCTAAGTGGAATTTCAGAATTCAACCCAGTAGCACCTAATACAACCTTAAAATAATGAACACAACATAAAAATCAACCAAATATTCTGCGATACATGAAGTGTGAAAGTTTAAGTATTCTGGTGACAGCCTTTAATAAGAATAGAAAGTGGCACACCATTAATCAAGTTACTTGATATGTTGTAAAAAGGTAGATTGGTGGAAAACACAGATATTTCCACTGTATTCTCAAGACAGTAATGTCTGCAGGTATTCTTCTGAAGCCTTCGTGTTGAGGACCCTTTTGTCCAAAGCATTTTAAGAAGGTCTCCTGTGAGCCCTTTTCATTAATCACCGGCATAGTCTACACAGGAGTTTCCCAAAAGGGGTGGAGGAGACTCTTGTGTTGAGAGACCTTCAGAAACAGATGACAAGAGCACCCCAGCCCCGAGACGGGGTCATGTAGAGTGGAAATATGAGCTCCTAACCCTTGACCCCTTTGCCTCTTTATTTTGATTCCTTGAACAATGCACAGTTGGCAGGCTAAAGCAGTGGCCAGTCCTTCTTTCTTTTGTTAGGCTTGGGAAAAACTCAGGGCAGCTCACTGTGACTCCCACCTAAGGGCTTGCCTGGTTTTTAATTAGAAAGAATTACAACTTGCACCATATTTTTCCAAATCATGGTTTTTAAAATGACCCAAGCAATAACACATTTTTCAAATTTCCACAGTCAAGTGAACTTGTTGCAAAGCACCATTATTTTATGAATGAGATTTTTTGGGTGGATCTGCTTGCATATTTAAACCATAGCTGTTTTGTCTCTTAAAGTAAATGTCTTCTCGAAGAGATTTCACAAATGTTAGCAGTCCCAGATCATAGAAGGATGTTAAGAAAAAGTACTACAACTCTAGAGGAACAGGATTAACATTATCTATATATGTTCTTACAATCTTGTAGAAGCAACAACAAAAATTAAAGCAATTTCTCATACAACTGCCCGTTCAAATATGACCCCATAGCAAAAATGATAAATACGGTTTTTTCTAAAAACACATCTTAATCTAATTTAATGCTAAAATAATCTAGTCCCTTTACATTTGATAGATTCTGAGATTCGAAAAGCTTGTCTGTTTGTGGCCCCAATCAAGTAAGTTGCCATAGTCTTTTGTCCGAAGAAAATAAAAAATGTAACATACAAGGAAGCTGAGGAGTAAATGTCACATGGCTTTGGTTCCAACAATTCAAAGAAGAATAAGCAGAGAGTTAATAGTCAACTAACATTCTGGTACATAGTACCAGGAAAAAAAAAAAAAAAAAGATCTTGCTTTTCTATTCTTCTTCGAGAAATACTTGTCCCTGCATTCACTTTCTCTTTTTTATTTTCCTCTATCACTTCCTCCTATTCCCATGCAAACAAAACTATTGAACTCAAGTTTACCATTTTCAGTTAGAGTTGTTTCACTGGTGAATATTTACATGCCAGGAGCTAACCAAACTTTTTAAGAAGTTACTTGGGCTTCTTACAGAGCGGGTGCTAGCAAAGCTGGTGTCGCCTGCAGCTGCCGTAGTTCCATTTGCTCAATTTCAGCCCAGGTTCAAACACAAACACCAAAGTTGAATATTTTAATTATAAGGTTGAAATTTTGACAGTTCCCTTGGCATTTAATGAGACTTTAAAGTAGACTTCACAATTAGTGTTGTTTGTTTCTTAGGCCACTCCATAGATGCTAAATCATTACCTCCTCGATTGGTCTATAGCCAAAAAATAAATTAAATGTGATACTCTTCTCTTTGGAACACATGATTCCTGCCCCGGCACCCTGGAAGAATGCATTATGCAATTACTCATTCATTGAAAATAAACTATATATCTATCAAAATATTTTAAAATGAGCTGTGCTGTTCTTCACCTCAATTAGACACTAAAGAAAAAAAGTGCAAAGAAGCAGGTTTGGGGAAGAAGATTATGGAGTTTAAGGTGAAACATCCAAATGCCACACTTCTGAAGGCAGTTAGAGCCAATATCAGGAAAATGGACATGCTCACAAGGGAGATATTTTAGAGAAAAAAAAAAAAAGAAAAGAAAAGATGCTAGGACATATGATTGCAATTCATATCCCTATGTTTTTTTGAGATATCACAATACTAAAGATAAATTACTGCATTTTCCAGATTTGAAAACATACAGTAGCTTTAAAACGTGTTCTCTATATGAATATGCTACCTCCCTTATTATAATCTAAGGGATTTCATAAACTGACTTTTCTTAAGGAAACCTGAAAGATATCATACTACTGTTTCAATTTTTAAAAAGATCCATTTTCCAGTTAATTAAGTTGAATTCAACATTGCCTCCTATCCTCTCTGTGTCTTTCATCCCTGTTCCTACTTTTCATTAGAGCCCTCCCTTCTTGATCATTACCGCTTTCCACTTGTCTTCAACGCTTCCCCCTTCCTCTCACTGGCCAAACTTGGGTCCCCATCCCCATTTAAAAATGCTCACACCTCTCCAATTTAAAATCAAACAAACAAACAAAAAACACAATTCCTTCACTCATTCCACCTTTTACTATAGTTCTTTTAACAGCTAAAATTCTAGAACTTGGTGTCTGTATTCCCACACACCACTTCATTTGCACCCATGACAAGCAGGCTTCTATCTCTACAAAACCACGGAAATTGGCTTCACTAGCAGCTCCCTGCTGCTAAATCTAATCTAAATCCCCAACCTCACTCACCTCTGTAGCTTTTGACACTGTGGCAACTTCGTTTTCTCTGGACTCCTCTGACAGCACACCCTCCTGAGCTTCCTTCTCCTTTCAAAAACTGTGTATCTTGAAATCATTCTGAACAAAAAAAGTTGCAAGATTTGTACAAATAATTCTCTTTACCCAGATTCACCTATTTGTAATATTTTGCTACTTTTGTGCTCTCTCTCTTCTCAATAGATGATAGATAGATAATTATATGCTAAGTTTTTTTTCCTGTAAGTTACATACTTCATTTTTCTTTACCCCATGTCACTTTTATGTGTATTTCCTAAGAACAAAAATATTCTCTGACATATCCACAGTACAATGATCAAATTCAGGAAACTAAATATTGACATAAAACTATTACCTAATACAGTCCATTTTCCTAATGTATTCTATAGCTTCTTTTTTTGGTACAGACTCTTGTGAAGAATTGCACGATGCATTTATATGCTTCTGTTAGTCTATTTAATATGGACAAGTTCCTCAATCTTTCTTTGACTTTTAGGCCATTGACATTTTTTAAGAACATAAGCTAATGCTTTATGGAATGCTTTTTACTTTGTGAGAGTTCTCTGGTGTTTCCTCCATATTCATTTCAACTTTTAAACAATTTGGGCTAAAATACTGCATAAAGAATGTTATATGTTTTTCAGAGTATCAAATCTGGTGGACCATAATATCCATTTGCCCCTTATGAGTGTTATTAATTGGGATCACTTGGTTAAGGTTTTGTCCAATATCTCCACTGTATGTTTATCATTTCTCCCTTTGTAATTACATTTGAATGCCATTATTCAAACTAGTTCTATGTTCTACAGACTTTCTGTGAACACTGAATTAGGAAGTACTGAGCATTAATTCCAAAAAAAAAAAAATACAGAGTTAAGTTCCTGAGAGCCACTAGTCACACTTTCATCAACCAATCAATACATAACCTTGTTTTGTGTGGGTTTTCGTTTGTTTAAAGACACTTTATTTAATATATGTTGTCAACTCATTAACGTTAATTAAACCCACGGACAACAACATTGTAATTCATGCCTGAAGAAGCTTGTCTAACATAATATTTTCTCCATAAGGCACGTCAGAATGTTCTCACCCTTAAGAACATGGGAAGGGACTTCATCACTATACTTTGGAGACAAGTTAAACAGCGAAATAACCAATAAAAAGCACAAAAATGCAAAAACCTGACAATATACCTTGAAAAACACTCTAGTTTACAGAATGACAGCTGAAATAAGAAGGCAGAGAGTTGCCTTGTTCTACCTCAGCTGAGCATATGCACATTGAACGACTCAGATTTTTCACCCTTCTGTGTATATCCATGAATAATGATATTCATGAGTATTGAGTGAGTATTGAACTTAGGGTTACCAACGAATTTTAAGGAGCAGCTGAATTCACAGATGTGGAAT
The DNA here is from genome assembly GCF_002201575.2 of Neomonachus schauinslandi. Taxonomy (NCBI): domain Eukaryota; kingdom Metazoa; phylum Chordata; class Mammalia; order Carnivora; family Phocidae; genus Neomonachus; species Neomonachus schauinslandi. Next base: position 112,768,318 of record NC_058403.1, read on the forward strand.
TTGTGAATAATGAAGATGAACTATTATAGTAATTTGTGGAAAAATACTTAATATTATGTAAATAGTCTGAACCTCATTTAACCTCCACCTTCACCCCTAATTCTTTCTTGAAACAATTTTTACAATTATGATGGCACAATGGTGATTCCATCATTCTTTCTATATTTATTAGTCAGCACGTCACTGTAAGGGAAAAATGTCCCTTCTCTTCTTTTCTTTATCTATCTATCTATCTACCATCTACCTATCTATCATCTATCATCTATCTTTGATTATTTTCTGTAGAGACTCATGGAATCAAATTTTATTTAATGAATTCTAGTATATTACTATTGTTTGGATCTATGGGAGTCCCTTAATGTTGGCTCCTGGATCCTTGTGACATTTCTACATCATCTTTTCAGTACTTATTTCTGGTACCACCAACATTTCAGACTTATCTTGAATCTTCCCTCCCTTGTCAGAAGTAGCCATCTTCTGAAGGGATTATGGTTTAGTTCCGTGGGGAATGTTCCGTGGAGAATGCTTCTCCCTCTCTTCATCCCCTTGATGCCCTTTCTCAGTCTCTTTCTAGAGTATTCTTCTTCTGCCACCGCTTACATGCAGGGGTCTTTATGTTTCTGTTCTTAGCCTCTTCTCTTTGCACCTAAATAATTTCATCACTTCCTTGGCTGCATTTCTCTCTTGAGTGTCAAGCTTCCCACCCAACTTCAAAGTAACTTTTGTTGCACTGGTTACATTTGTAATTAGGATAGTTAGTTCCTAAAATCATAGATAGATAATCAATGAACACTTTTATGACAGTGGGCTAGGGGGTAAGTCATCCCAAATTGTGTTTTACTCTGTGCATATTCTATTTGACAGATTTTCTCTAGCTTTCAGTATATCTAACTAATTATGTAATAATTCATCATGTCAGAATGGGTTCCTATTGTGGTCTTTTTCTTAGTTTTAGAATTATTTTTACTAGAAAATTTTAACAAATCAACAAATAAGATTGTAAGATAAAATACAGGACAGCAAATTAAATTCAAATTTCAGGTAAACAAGGAGTAATTTTTAAGAAACTATGTCCCAAATAAGTTTTAAAATTCCATGATTTATCTGAAATTCAAATTTAACTGGGTGTCCTATATTTTTATTGCTAAATATGATAGCCCAGTCAATACATTATAAATATTTAATAGGATATAACATGAAGTGATGTAAGGCACTCTTATATTATCTTGAAGTAAAAGTAAAATTGTGTTGAAAAGTTATCAACTGCTATTACAGAAAAGAAAAAAAAAAAGATCCCATTTTCCTGACTGGTATACTTTGGACATTTCATGAGGATCCTCTGAATTATAATTTAATTTAAATTTAAAATGTTTTTAAAATATATATATATATATATATTTTATATATATATATATATGTATATATATATACACAAATACATTTAAGCACTGTTCATCACTGTGATGATGTAGCAACATGGTGTAGCAATGTTCCTAATTCTCAATGGTGAATGGAGTGGGTTATGCCACATGATATAAAGTAGAACATGATTTGTGGAGGATACAAAGTAATGAGTGCAGGATGACCTCAAGTTAGCACCAATGCTCTAAGTTGGCACTCTTATAGGGAAGACTTTTGCTTCCCAAGTATACAGAAAGATCTGGACAGAGCAAAAAACTCTGTTAGGTAAATAGCAAAACCACACTGAAAGACAAAACAGTGGAAAGTACAGGGGTGCCTGGGTGGCTCAGTCGTTAAGCGTCTGCCTTCGGCTCAGGTCATGATTCCAGGGTCCTGGGATCAAGCCCCGTGTCGGGCTCCCTGCTCGGCAGGAAGCCTGCTTCTCCCTCTCCCACTCCCCCTGCTTGTGTTCCCTCTCTCACTGTGTCTCTCTCTCTGTCAAATAAATAAATAAATATAATCTTTAAAAAAAAAAACAGTGGAAAGTACAAACAATAGATGTAATTTAATTCCTTCAATACATAACCCTAAATTCTAGCATGTGAATTTTTGCAGTAAACATAAAAGTGGCTGTACTCACTGGTGTGGATTAATAGTGTGATACCACAATCAGTTCATTGTATTCCTATTGTGGACACAAAGGCATGGTGTTGGCCGCAAGAAGCCTAGGTCTGTGGAACAGAAGCTATGTGCTGTGTTGGTAAACGAGGTAGAGATTTTGTAAATATTTCCACTTAACAAACCCTGAAGTTGTATATGAATTTTGGTATTTAAAAAGATGTGCTTAGATTTCCTCTTTCAAGATATTCCTTGGCACAAGACTAGCCTACAGCAAGTGGAAAGGAAAGTGGTAAGTAGAGTTTGTTCCTTGATTTTTTTATTAAATGATAAATGAAGAGTTGAGCTTTTTTATGTAGAGGAGACATGCTTGACAATTCTGAAGAAGATTAATGGAAATCTGGATTCCATAAATCATTAAAATGTTTTCCAGTTTAAGAGAGTGTGACACATGGCAACAATATAGGTCTAACAATGGGGAATCTTACTCATTTAGTGCTTTCTCTAGGATTTCACTATTTAGCTCACACTTTCCATAATGAAGTTCTTGATGGGGAATTACTATTCCATGGGCTTAAGTTTCAGTTAAACAAAATGAATAAGCTCTAGAAAGCTGCTAGATAATATTGTACCCATAGTCAAGAGTAATGTTTTGTGCACTTAAAAACTTGTTAAGAGGGTATTTAACATAGTCCTAGCCACAACAATCAGACAACAGAAAGAAATAAAAGATATCCAACTTGGCAAGGAAGAAGTAAAACATTCACTATTTGCAGATGATATGATATTCTATGTAGAAAACCCAAGACTTCACCCAAAAACTGCTAGAACTGATAAACAAATTCAGTAGAGTCACAGGATACAAAATCAATGTACAGAAATTTGTTGCATTTCTATACACCATTAATGAAGCAGCAGAAAGAGAAATTAAGGAACCAATCTCATTTACAACTGCACCAAAAACAATAAGACACCTAGGACTAAACCTAACCAAAAAAGTGAAAGACCTATACTCTGAAAACTATCAAATACTGATGAAAGAAATTGAAGATGACACAAAGAAATGGGGAGACATTCCATGCTCATGGATCAGAAAAACAAATATGGTTAAAATGTCTATATACCCAAAGCAATCTACACATTTAATGCAATTCCCATTAAAATACTACCAGCATTTTTCACAGAACTAGAACAAACAATCCTAAAATTTGTATGGAACCATAAAAGACGCTGAATAGTCAAAGCAACTTTGAAAAAGAAAAGCAAAGCTGGAGGCATCACAATTCTGGACTTCATGTTATATTACAAACTGTAGTGATCAAAACAGTATGGTACTAGCACAAAAATAAGATACATAGATCAATGGAGAGAACCCAGAAATCAACTCTCAATTCTATGGTCAACTAATCTTCAACAAAGCAGGAAAGACTATCCATGGAAAAAAGACAGTCTCTTCAACAAAAGGTGTTGGGAAAATTGGACAGCCACATGTAGAAGAATGAAACTGGACCATTTTCTTACACCATACACAAAGATAAACTCAAAAAGGGATGAAAGACCTAAATGTGAGTCAAGAATCCATCAAAATCCTAGAGGAGAACACAGGCAGCAACCTCTGTCACCTCAGCCACCACAACTTCTTGCTAGACACATCTCCAAAGGCAAGGGAAATAAAGGCAAAAATGAACTATTGGAACTTCATCAAGATAAAAAGCTTTTGCACAACAAAGGAAACAGTTGACAAAACCAAAAGACAACTGACAGAATGGGAGAAGGTATTTGCAAATGTCTTGTCAGATAAAGGGCTAGTATCTAAAATCTATAAAGAACTTATCAAACTTATCACCCAAAAAACAAAGAATCCAGTCAAGAAATGGGCAGAAGACATGAACAAACATTTCTCCAAAGAAGACATACAAATGGCCAACAGACACATGAAAAAGTGCTCACCATCACTCAGCATCAGGGAAATACAAATCAAAACCATAATGAGATACCACCACACACCAGTCAGAACTAAAATTAACAAGTCAGAGAACAACAAATGTTGGCGAGGATGCAGAGAAAGGGGAACCCTCTTATACTGTTGGTGGGAATGTAAGCTGGTAGAGTCACTCTGGAAAACAGTATGGAGGTTCCTCAAAAAGTTAAAGATAGAGCTACCCTACAACCCACCAACTGCACTACTAGGTATTTACCCAAAGGATACAAATGCTGTGATCTGAAGGCACCCCTGCACACCAACATTTATAACAGCAATGTCCACAGTAGCCAAACTATGAAAAGAGCCCAGATGTCCATCGACAGATGAATGGATAAAGAAGATGCTGTACATATATACAATGGAATATTACTCAGCCATCAAAAAGGATGAGATCTTACCATCTACATTGACATGGATGGAACTGGAGGGTATTATGATGAGCAAAATAAGTCAATCAGAGAAATACAGTTATCAAATGATTTCACTCTTATGTGGAATTTAAGAAAAAAAACAGGATCATAGGGGAGGGAAAAATAAAACAAGATGAAATGAGAAAGGGGGACAAACCATAAGAGACTCTTAACTATAGGAAACAAACTGAGGGTTGTTAGAGGAGAGGTGGGGGGGTATGGGGTAACTGAGTGATGGGCATTAAAGAGGACACATGATGTAATGCGCACTGGGTGTTTTATGCAATTGATGGATTTACTGAACTCTACATCTGAAACTAATGATGCACTATATATTAACTAACTGAATTTAAATAAAATAATTTACCAAAAAAAAAAAAAGAAACAAACAAACAAACAACAGATGTTGGCAAGGATGTGGAGAAAGAGGAACCCTCTTGCAATGTTGGTAGGAATGCAAACTGGTGCAGCTACTCTGGAAAACAGTATGGAGTTTCCTCAAAAAAACTAAAAATAGAACTACTTTATGATCCAGCAATTGCACCACCAAGTATTTATCCAAACAATACAAAAATACTAATTCAAAGGGATACATGCAGCCCAATGTTTATAGCAGCATTATCTACAATAGCCAAATTATGGAAACAGCCCAAGTGTCCATCAACTGATGAATGGATAAAGAAGAGGTGGTATGTATATACAATGGAATATTACTTAGCCGTTAAAAAGAATGAAATCTTGCCATTTGCAACAACATGGATGGAGCTAGAGGGTATTATGCTAAGTGAAATAAGTCAGTCAGAGACCAACAAATACCATATGATTTCACTTATATGTGGAATTTAAGAAATAAAACAAATGAGGAAAGGGACAAAAAAAGAGGCAAACCAAGAAAACAGACTCTTAACTATAGAGAACAAACTGATGATTACCAGAAGGACACTTTTTCTGATGAGCCCTGGGTGTTGTATGGCAGTGTTTGAATCACTATATTGTACACCTGAAACTAATATTACACTGTATGTTAACTAACTGGAATTCAAATAAAAACTTAAAAAAATTGTTAGGAGGGTAGATCTCATGTTGTGTTCTTACCACAATAAAATAAAATATAAAAAAAGAAGAAAACAGAACTATAGATTAACATCATAGTTTTTGCTGTTTGATGGCATTCAGAAAATAAATACCTAAAAGGACACTGAAATAAATGTTCTGGGAAAAAATCCTGAAATATCGGGATAGAAGTTATTTTTTTTTTTGATGAATTAAGTCAAACATAGATATGTTTGATTTCTAAGGTATTTACTCCACATAAGAGATCTAAGACTATTTTCTCCTTTACCCGATCTCAGTAAGCACTGGGGGCATGCTGTAGAATTAGAATAGGCTGTTTGCTGCTATCATATACACCATTGTATCTTTTCCACAAGAGCCTGATGTGTCTCTTAGCTGATGTGACTTTCATCTGCACAGAAAAACCTTGTCAGAATCCAGTAAATAATAGAATTGGCCCATCTCTTTTAAACATGTTCTAAAACATAGGATCAATATCTACATATAGCTGTAAGTAAATTAATTTCAATCTTTAATTAATAAAATATAGTTTCCATTTCATTTTAATTCTCAATCCTGTGGAAATTCAAAATTTCGAACTCTAGGGGAGAAATAACTGAGACTGTGATTCAAGTAACATTCTCAGGGAAGTAAAGTTCATTCTTTTGATTTTAAGGAGAGTTCTTAAAATATGCTTTAGCATTTCCAGCTCAATATAGTCAAGAAGAAAATATCTCCCAGTAGGTAAGGAAGTGACAGGTGTGGTGTACAAATCTGGAACCTGAGTTTGGCTGCCTTCTTTCCTCATCATGGGAGATGGATTCTTTTCCGTAGTGGAAATGTACTCGATGAGAGTCAGCCAGAACCTTAGAAATACTCAGTAAGTGCAGGCACATGCTTTCAATGATATAGTGGTTTACTGTAAGAATTAAGGACAGAACAATTTAGTTTCTCAAAGTGCAAACATAAATTTTAGTAGAGGAACTTTCTTAAACTTAGTTTCAGAATGTGAACAGTGACAGGAAACATGCTTCAAGTCCCCCCCTCCTTTTTTGGCATTCTCATTATTAGAGAGGTTTTAATTGTAACCATGTGGTTCATATTGAATCTGACAAGTCATGTAGCGATTAAAAATTGGAATGCTTTGACAGCAGGGTGAGCATGAGGATCAGTTGCTGTGTAACTCCCCATGATGGGGAGAGCCTGGCAAATGACTAGGCTCTGGTCAGGGGGGAGTCTTCAGCATCAGTGCACAAGGCGGAGAGGACTGACAAATCTCACCAGGACAGCACCTGGGGATGGCAGATGCACTGACCACTTCCACCACTTGCCGGTCTTTCCCTTGTGCTGTTTCTCTGTAAAAACAAATTAGAAATGGATTTTTCACAGCCTTGGGATGTAGATTTTATGATTGGTTCTGTAAGTCAAATGGGAGCCTTAAATACAGTCTCACATTAAAAAATATCTATATCTATATATATGTACATATACATATGCTTTCTTGCAAAAAGATAATACATTGTTAAAGCTATTATATCTATGAACAAAATTTAAGGGTGAGTGGTTATAATTTCTGTTCATATTTATTCAATGTCAAACAATCACAAGATCATTGTTTTTATCAGTTTTTTCCCTAATTTTCGTATACATTAAAATCTTTGTTTTCATCTAGTGTATGTCTTTGTTAATGACATGATAATCTTTTGCTGGTGCTGATTGATTTTCAGAACCCATAGAAAACATCTTGCTAAAAACTTCAGGTTTAAAATTAATGCTATTGAAATAAGTCAATCAGAGAAAGACAATTGTCATATGGCTTCATTCATATGTGGAATATAAGAAACAGGGCAGGGGACCACTGGAGAAAGGAGGGAAAACTGAATGGGAAGTCATCAGAGAGGTAGAAAAATGATGAGACACTCTTAACTACAAGAAACAAACTGAGGGTTGCTGAAGGGGAATTGGGTGGGAGGATGGGATAATTGGGTGATGGACATTAAGGAGGGCACGTGATGTGACGAGCAGTGGGTGTTATATGCAACCAATGAATCATTGAACATTACATCAAAAACTAATGATAAACTATAAGTTGGCTAACTGAATTAAAATTAAAAAATAAAGAAAAAAATGACAATTATAAGCAAAAAAATAAATAAAAATTAAATTAAGTTAAATTAATTCTACTTACAAAGAGAAGAAACAGTTCCACAAGTCCTATCCATGTATGTGTGAAAAATGTGTTTCCATTTAGCACTCAAAGTTTTTTTTCAGTAGGAGTAGTATTTCCTTAGAGTGGTTGAACCCATGGAGTACAAAGCAAAGAAACCAAAGCAGAAAGTTCAGAGAAGGAAAAAATAAACTTACGAAGGAAAAAAAGTAAATGTTATTTTCAATATTAACAATGTAATTGTCAAATTTATAACCTACAGGTTTTAATATTTTAGGATTAGTATAAAATATCTTTAAGTTGCATCTCATTGAAACAACATTATAAATAAATATCATTAGGCTAAATGAGCAAATTGAAAAATGATATTTTTGTCATTTTGTTTTATCAATTTTCAGAATGGTAAGATGGTGAGTAAACAACTACCAATAGTAACTGGTTGTGCGTGTCTGTGTATGTGTGTTAGGTACAATTATGAGCTCATAGATATTTTTTTAAAGTATACTTCATTCTTTTATATTGCTGAATAATATTCCATTGTGTGGGTATGCCACATTTTGTTTATCCATTCATGTGTAGATAGTTATTCAAATGCTTTTTTGGCTATTATGAATAATGCTGCTATGACTGTCCATGTACTAGTTATGATGTGGACTTATATTTATCTAGGGTACAAAACTAGTTGTGGAATTCCTGTGTCATATAACTCTATGTTCAACATTTTGAAGAACTGCCAAGTGGTTTTCCAAAATGGCTGCCCATTTTACATTCCCACTAGCAATGAATTAGGTTTCCAATTTTTCTACATCCTTGCCAATACTGGCTCTTGTCTGCCATTTTTATTTATTTTTTATTTTTTTATTCTATTTTCTTAAAGATTTTATTTATTGACTTGAGAGAGAGAGAGAGCACAAGTGGGGAGAGCAGCAGAAGGAGAGGGAGAAGCAGACTCTCCGCTGTGCAGAGAGCCCAATGTGGGGCTTGAACCTGGGATCATGACTGAGCCAAATGCAGATGCTTAACCAACTGAGCCACCCAGGCGCCCTCTGCCTTTTTTATTAAAGCCACTTTCTTTGTGAGTGGTATCTCTGTGGTTTTGATTTGCCTTTCTTTAAATGATAATGATGTTGAGTGGTGTGTGTGTGTGTGTGTGTGTGTGCTTATTACCATTTCATATATCTTCATTGAAGAAATGTCTATTCAAATCTTTGGCCCACTTTTATAGTTGGGTTGTCTTTTTATTATTGTTTTAAGAGTTTTTTATACATTCCAGATACAAGTTTTTTTAATCAGAGGTATGATTTTCAAATATTTTCTCCCAGTCTGTGGGATGTCTTTTCACTTTCTTGATGATGTCATTTGCAGCACAAAAATTTTTAATTTTGATGAAGTTCAACTTATTGATCTTCTTCTTATTGCTTGTGGTTTTTTGGTGTTGAATCTAAGAAATTATTACCTAACCCAAGATCATGAAGATTCACTCCTGCATTTCCTTCTAAGAGTTTTATAATTTTAACTCTTACATTTAGGTAGAGAATCAATGATTTCCCTGGGGAACCCTGGACCCTGGTTCCTTTCAGAGGCAAATAATATTTAGATATCACAAGCTGGATTCTAGGGGTGCACATTGCTACAGAATTCTCATGACTTGTTTTCCAGTGGACAAAGCCTGGAAATAAATGACACACACACACACACACACATACATACACACACAGTGAATTTGAATCAATACTGATATTTTTATTTTAAGGTTTAATATAGACTTAGAGTTTTATATAGACTTACTTAGCTTTTATATTTTATAATTTTATCTTTTTCCTCTAACTCAAAAATTTGTGGTTTCCAAAGATATCATTATAATTGTTTATTTTTAAATTTTTTTTAAGATTTTATTTATTTATTTATTTGACAGAGAGAGGCACAGCCAGAGAGGGAACACAAGCAGGGGGAGTGGGAAAGGGAGAAGCAGGCTTCCCACTGAGCAGGGAGCCCAATGTGGGGCTTGATCCCAGGACCCTGGGATCATGACCTGAGCCAAAGGCGGACGCTTAATGACTGAGCCACCCAGGTGCCCCTATTTTATTTATTTAAAAATATACCTATAATAATTTCAAAATTATATTAATATTACCATTAAAATTAAGAATATTGAATAAAGTTTAATATTTTTTATCATTTGAATATACTACACTAAGGATATCCAATCAAGTATTGTATTTCAAAGTCAATTAAAGTAATTCTCTTTTCTCTGTGTGGTTATTAGTCCAACTGATATACACTTGATTCAGGGAATTTTCATATTTAAATTTGTGTCTAGATACAAATCAATTGTGTTGATTATTTTTAACTAGACTGCTTCACAATTGTTTTCAATCGTGTCAGATAGTTACACAGCTCTGTAACAAGATGCACCACAAAAACCTTGCTTCCATCCCTGTTCCATTCATTTTGTTCCTTTACTCCCCCTGAAAGTAACCAATTTTATTAATTTTGAGGCTATTTTCCATTATATATTTTTGAAAATATAAGCAAGTAACACATATTAATATTTGTATTTCCATCACTTTCTTAGATAAAAATTAGCATACTTGCTTTTTTTCACTTAACAGCAGAACTTAGATAAAACTACCAGTAGAAAGATATCACCCTCATTCATTTTGTAATTAAGGTTCTCCAATATGTGAATGTACCAAGTAGTCTACTGATTGATATCTGAGTTAATTCTATTCTTTGGTATAATAAATAGTACCCCTCTCAATAGCCTGTGGAGTCCTCACTCTGTATTTTTTTTCCAACTTTTTATTTTATTTTATTATGTTATGTTAATCACCATACATTACATCATTAGTTTTTGTATTTTTGCCAGTACATCCAATATATTTGGAATATATTCTTAGATATGGGATTGCTGAATACAGCAGACGCAGTCTATGCTCCCTTGCAATCTCCCTTCCCACTTCTGTGTGCTCCTTCCTCAGCCTCTTTGAGTGAGTCTTTGCTTCTTTTTTTAAAAGATTTTATTTATTTATTTTAGGGAGAGATAGAGAGAGAGTACAAGCTGCAGGGAGGGGCAGAGGGAGAGGGAGAATCCTAAGCAGGCTCCATGCCCAGATGTGGAGCCCGATGTGGGGCTTGATCTCAGGAGCCTGTGATCATGACCTGAGCTGAAATCAAGAGTCAGACCCTTAACCGACTGAGCCACCCAGGTGCCCCGAGTCTTTGCTTCTTATGGTCCTCAGCTGCAACCAAAAGATGCCCTCAGGACACTGGAGCAGGCACCACTGAATTTACCTCCTTCCAGGGAGGCTTTTTGCAAAGGATGAATTGGTGTCAAAGTGTGAAAGCCCAGGTATCCCTCCGAAATCAGACAGAAACTTCCTTCTGAAAAGTTTCCCTGAAAGTGAATTCTTGCACGACATCTTCATCTTCCTTGCCCTCGCTCCCGTGGCAGTTTCCTAGGACCACTTCCCGAATTACCCATTTGTACGTGAATCTTCTCTTCTGAGTCTGCTTTTAGAGAACTGGACTCAAGATTTTGAGTATATGTAATTTTGCCAGATATTACCAAATTTCCCTCCACACGGGATGTACCATTTTGCATTCCTGTTAGCGATGCACAAGAGTGCCTGTTTCTACAAATCCTCACCAAAAGAATGTGTTGCCAAATTTAATTTGAAATTTTCAAAATAGGTAAGCCATTTCACATAATTAGAAGTTGTGATCTTAAAAAAAAAAACTGAGGTTTATTTACATCTTCTATTAGATGCTAAGTTATCTTGATAAAATATAATGGTAAGGTTCAAGGCATTATCAATAACCAGACAATCACATTCTTCCAGTTGGTCTCTCTCAACATACTGAATGAATTAATTAGCACCAAAAGAGAAACAGAATTTAAAGTCAGTCAATTAATTCACAGCATTTTTAAGCACCTATAAATTATCTAAATATAAAGAATAGCAACCCATAAATTAAAATAGAGAGAGTGCAATTAATAATGCAATATAATAACTTAACACAAATGGCCACACTCCTAAAAACAGAGAAGATTTTATACTCAAACCACAATCTAGTATAAATGTTAACTCTTCTTTTATTCAACAAATACTTATTGAATATTACCATGTACCGGGCATTAATTTAAGTGTTCAGAATACCATCAGCACACAAAACAGACATTCTAGGGAGACAATAAACAATACCATAAGAAATAAGTCAACTATGTAGAATGTCAGAAATGGAAAAGTCCTAAGAAAAAAGTAATAAAGTGGGAGAAGGGGGATTTGGATTGCAGGGTCAAAGTTTGTGACTTTCAATATGGTTGTCATGGCAGGCCTCATGGAGAATGAGACATTTGAGCAGCCTGGAAGGAGGTTAACCATGTTAAGTGTTAACCATGTGGCTGTCTGGGTGAGGAGGCTCACAGGCAGAGGGAGCAGCTGGTGCCCATGCTCTAAGGCAGCAATGTGAGTGGGGCGCTGGAGGAATAGCTAGAAGGCCAATGTGACTGTAACAGAATGAGAGGGAAAAGAGGAGATGAGGTCATAGAAATAAGAGAGGGCAGGTTCTTTAAGGACCTTGTAAGCCATTGTAAGTACTTAGCTATTTGTGATGAGTGAAATAGAGAGACATTAAAGGTTTTGCACAGAGGAATGATAGGATCTGAGTTAAGTTTTAACAGGATCACCCTGAACTGTGTTACTAGAATGTGGGGCAGGGGAGGGGCAGAGACAGAAGTAAGGAGAACAATTCAGAGGCTATACAATACCCGAGACAGAGAGCTGGTGGTAATTCGCACCAGACAGGAAGTGCTGGAGGAGGTGAAACACTTTGATTCTGGGTAAAGTTTAAGATAGAGGCAACAGTATTTCCTACCAAATTAAGTGTGGAGTGTGAAGGAATGAGAGGAATTAAAGATGATCTCAAAGGTTTTTGGTTTGATCAACAGGGAGAATGGAGTTGCCACCGTGAGATGGGAAAGAGTAGTGGTGGAGGAATTTTGAGGGAGGGGATAAGGATATCAGTTGTGCACAAAGTATAAACCCTACTTCCGCATTAAAATAATGCATGGCCTCTGAAATTAAAGTTCAAATTAAAATTTCCTTTAAGTTAGGAATTGCATCTGACAGCATTTTATTTCCCACAAATGCCTAGTATAGGACATTACACATGGAAGGTGTAAGATGAATATTTGCTGAATGAAGTAAATGAACTCAGTCCTTCCAAATTTCTCACCAGTGTGTGTGAAATATAGGAACATAGCCTGTCTCAAATTCATTGCTAATAATTTGTGCTCTATTTTAAGTGATAGAACAATTTTTGAAAAATTGGTAAAATAGCCAAACTGATAATACTTTATAATACTTATAAAAGATCATCTAAAAATAGTACCATAAAATGTGTATATAAATGTATATAATAGTTTTCAACATTCCCACTAATAGTTTTGCATTTAACATAGGCAGGTATAATTCATTTAAAAATACATTTCTTACTGTATTTAAGTAAAACCTAAATAAGTTTGAAATGTATCTCTAAGTTTTATAACCATCCATTCTACACAAAGTTCCATGTTGTTTGTTTTCTAAATCAAAATGTACATGCCTGTTCAGTAACTACAAATATATGTAAAATAACAGAAAGACAGCCATGTACTTACAGTATCTTATTTCTATATCTCTTAACAAAATCCTATATTCACAAAATACTTCTTGGATTTCTTTCTCATATTATTCTACAACACCATGGAGGAAATGTGCATACAATTACAATTATTTAAAAGTGAGGCTCATGCAAAAAATGGTATTGGGCATCTTTTCATTTTAATAGATGACAAATTTATAAAGAACTTGGATTCCCCAAATAGAGCTGTATCAATGCATGATCTATAGATATGTTGCTGTGCAAAGAATTAACGTTCAGATATTTCTTCCTTTATGTTTTCCAAATTATAATACTTAAAGCAAAACATTCCTTGAAAAAAAAAATAAAGAATTTAGTCTCTAGAAAATTCGCTGCAATATTGGCTGATAACAAAAGAGTTAAATTGAACTTTGGATATATGTTAGTCATAATCTCTTGATATATTAGTAGGTCAATAGTTCAGCCAAGAAAGGGACTCTAACTTGAGCAGACACTAATTAAAAGAATCAATTCTTATCCTACTACATACGTCCAATCATATTAACACATTTCTAGATTTCTTACTCAGTGGACTAGTCAAGATTAAAGGATTTGCTAATATGAAGGAACAGAGTATGCTTCCAAACTGACTGAGCAGATTTGTGAACAAATTAGTTCATTTAAAATTGACAGTGAAAGATTGATTTTGCACAGAATGAGTTACCTAAGGTATTCATCATTTCCTCTGCTTCTGCACACAAGACAGAGATCCGTTTCCTTCACTTTCTGATTGTAATAGGGCTGCTTACTGAGCACCTTTATTTTATAGTCCTGATTGCAGCCTGTCATTCTTTTTAATTCAGACATATTTTAGCCTCTTAGACAGACCTTCAGAAATAACTTCCTTAAAAGCCTCAGTAAAATGACTCATTACATGTTGTTCAATTCAACTATACTATAAATTATAATACAGGGGAAAGTTCTAATTGCACAAAAGATCCAATTACTCATAAGGCTTTTGGACTCATTATTCAAATGCAGGAGTGAGCAGGAAATCCAGATGCAGCAACACTTTTCCAAAGTTGAAGGTCAATACTCTACAACTCCTATAAAATCTAAGATCCTTGATATTTGCTATATATTAGTAAATATTCAGTAATAAATATTTTACAAAAAAGGTTATAAACTATACACACACACAAAAAATGTAACCAGAAATGATGAAATTGTTGAGGAATTCATTTTTAAGTCTAAGGAAAATAAAAGCAAAACCTTGTAGAGGAAGAAAAAAAAAATAGAACACAACAATGACAACAACAAATTTAGGAAACAAGAATTCAATTAAAACAAATCCAAAGAAAATGTTGTGAATTCGTGCTATTTTATTCACAAAGAACTAGACTTCAGATATTGGAAACAGAAATTATGGTAAGATGACATATGTAGGGGGTAGAATTTTTAGGACTTGTTAATTAGTTAAATTTGGGATGGTGGGAGAGTGGGGGGAGAAATAGATGTTAACTATTGGAGGGGGGAAGAGTTGGGTAACTTGGCCCATGCCAGTGCCCACTCATTCAAATACGGTGGAGAAATTAGAGGAGAAACGATTTTGATTTTGATATCTGGAATATCTATGGGAAGCAAAACGGAGATATCTACAAGGAATTTGGATAAACAGATCTGTGTTCACAAGTTATATGCAAGTGTACTATTATCTCTATTTTGCAAGTGCTCAGAGAGAAGATTCGATTTCCACAATGTATCACAGTCAATCAACACTGGTATCAGATTATCTGATGTTTTAGATCAAATGTTCATTTGTCCATGATAAGAGGGAGGGGTGTGTGTGTGTGTGTGTGTGTGTGTGTGTTTAAAACAACACAGATGTCAGGTAAGGAAATCTGGTGGCTTCCCCAAGATTTCTGAGGAATCCTAGGGATATTTCATGTCCACTTTTGGTTCATTTTTGGTGCATTTTAACATCCATGTCCTGTTTGATTTGTTCCATTCCTGGCTGCACAGGGAACTCAGCTCCCATCATCAAGTCAACAAACCATACCTATATCTGCACCCATACATTTTATCTTTCCTTCTGTTATAAATATGTCATAGTAACAAAATCATCATGTTCTAGTCCAACTCCCCCACGTGTATATTAGATGCCAACCCTACTCCCCTACTCAAGAACCTCACTCCGGTAGTGGTCTCCTCTTTTTCCTAGTCATTTGACTTTCCTCACTATCAGATTGTTTTTAAATAACATTTAAAAAATTTAAAATTTAAAATTTAATAAAAACAACTATTCCTCTATTAATTCCTATCAAAAATAATTCCTAATAATGACCATCCACAAAAAAGCCCCCAACACACACACACCCTCCAGCTTACCCATTGTTGCTTTCTTGCCCTCACAGACATTCTCCACCCTACCACCAGAATTACCTTGTAAAACACAAATTAGATCATGTTACTCATTGCTCAAAAGCAGAGTAAAATCTGTTGTCACTCAGAGTAAAATTTAAAGTCCTTACAATAGACTAACAAGGCCCTACATGATCAGTTCTCCTGTAAATACCTTGACTTCAGAGAATAACACTCTCCTTCTTGCTTACCCTTTTCCTTTCATCCTGGCCTCCTTGCTATAATTGGAACATTCCAAGTATGATCTACTGTGGGACCTTCACTTTTGCTATTCCCTTCACAAGAATGCTTTTCGTCCAGAAACCTTCATGATTCCTTCACGATTCCTCACTATTTCAGGCACTGCTCAAATGTTACCTCTATTCATTTGAATATGGATTTGGCTGTTGTCACAAAGCAAAACATAGCAATGATTTTAAAAAGATGGAAGATAGAAATTTATCTCTCTTTCACGATATTAATGGTCCTAGACTGTTATTACTGCTCTATAGTATTAGACAATCAGACTTCTTTAATCATGTTGCTTAGCCATCCTCAAAGTGCAGCTTCCGTCCTGAAGCCTAGGACAGCCACTACATCTGCCACCGTGTTCACCTCTCAGACATTGGGAGAGAAGAAAAGGCAAGGGGAGGTAAAGCTCAGTCGCACACATCACTTCTCGTGATAGCCCATTAACCAGTGCTTACTCACCAACTGCAAGAAAGACTGGGGAATGCAATCTTAACAGTGATTCTGTGGCCCGCTAACATTCACGTGTCCTATAACCAAAAGAAAAAGAAAATGCGGACATTGGCAGACAACCAGCAGCTTTCGTCATATTACCTTATCAGAGAAGTTTCCCTGGCCTCCCTATATAAAAGAACACTTCTTTCTTCACTCCACAATCACCTTTAATCTGCTTTATTTTCTTTATAGCACTTGTATAAATATGCCTTATAAAATATACCTTATGTCTTATATGTTTACTTACTAAATTATTTTTCTGTTTCCCACCACTAAAATGTAAGGTCCTTCAGGGCAAGAATTTTATATGTTTCAATCTTGGCATCCCCACAGATATAGACCCTCAACAGATATATTTTGAATGAAGAACTCTGATTATTCCTGAACTCACTATATCCTCTCTCACTCCCATGCGATTTCCCATCCTGCTTTCTGTTTGAAATTTCTTTTCTCCCTTTACTTGCCTAACACTAATCTCTTTTTAGGATTTAGATTCAGACTCAGGCATTAGCACCACTGTGAAGACTTCGTGACTTTTTTAGGCATCCGTTCTGTGTGCACATCTCTAACCCTGAATTATGGTCCTCTATGCCAGCATCTGTCTTTATTATTATAAACTCCTTGAGGATGAGAAATCATCTCATATTTGTAACACAGGCTCTCTGTTAGTCAGGACTCTTAGCTGCAACTGGCAAAAACTTGTTTGAAACTGCTTAAGTTAAAGAGAGTTTATAAAACCAGGTGAGGGTGAGGGAGGGATTGTCTTATGTGACTCCAAGAGCAACAAGACTGCATCCCCCTTCACCTTGATTATTTCCGGTGGGAATGGAAGCTCTCATGAAGGAAGCTGGCTATGAGCCTGAAGTTCCCTTTATACTTGCCATATGTTTAATAATGTTTTTCTTCTCCTGAATTAAAAGGCGAGGGAAAAATGTGACTCTCAAGAAAGTTACTCCAAAATTTTTGGATACCTTTCTAGGAAAAAAAAAAATCAGTTCATAAGCTTGTAATAATTCAAACATGTAACGCTTATGGGAAATATTCACCTAAAAATAGTCTCCACTTGTTGTTTAATATTAGTCATAAAGGCCAGAACCTGACTTATGAAAACTATCTCAAATTAGGTAATAAAGTTTTGATTAGATGTCATCCCTGCCAATCATTTTTACCTTAAAGTCATCATGGGAGAGGCTGAATATCCCTCCTCCTTCAAAGTAGAAGCCCAGCCTGCCTGCCAAAAAGTATGTATGTGCATTGTAGACCAGTCATGCTTGAAAATACTGAAAAATAGAAACCCTGACATACAGCACACTCAACCTAGAGTATGATATCATTTTCAACAGGCGATATTGGGCAGCTATGTAACACTTTCACTGATCTGAACAATGATGCCCTGAAATTTCTGTCTCACAGCTTATTTTTAAAGAAATAAAAATCAGGTCTAGTCTGGAGAAAGTCCTCACCCTCTGACTTTGCAAAGCATCTATTACAGCTTCTCTCAGTTCTCAATCGTGTCTCCCCTTCCTCATTGACTCAGATGGGTTTAGAGCCCACCCAAAAGGCAGTCACTGTGGCTCAGAGATAAATATGTACAGTATAATTTTGCGTAAAAACTATATTTAGAGAGAAATGGATATATATCTGCAAAACAGAAGAAGGACTTCAAGTAAGGCAGCATGGTACTACCCCTTGGGAGGGCACTGTGAACTGAGGGTGTGAGAAACCCACCAAGGGGAGAGGTTCACATTTAACCCTGTGTACATGTGTATTGCTCGAATTTCATAATAAGAATGTAGTCATAAATTACTTGTGTGCCGAAAACAATTTTTAATTAGAAAACAACACATATCCCTTATGACAGAAAGTTTATAGCTTCACTTAATGAACAGTCTTTCTGAACAAGGCAGGCAATATTGACAGGATGTCATTACGTTCATACTTGATGAGACTTGATATGGATAGAAATAACTGGCTTCACATATGGTTTTAATTTGTTTGAATTATACTTATTTTTGTGATAAGCCTAATAGGACCATTTTTAGTAGATTAGCATGCATCTTCTGGAATTTAGCAGGTAGAAAACAAAACAAAAAGATGGAAAAAAGTCAAAGAAAAATATGTATTTGCCTAATGATTTCTTTCATACATTACAAAAACTGTCACTTTAGTCCCTGAAATTGTATCTATTTATTTTCACATGAAGAAATCATGTGGGTCATGACTATCAGATCTTCACAGACATCAGTAAGTTTAGAGCTTAGCAAAGCACTAAGAATTGCCCACACTTACTAAGGTGTCTCTTACTAAAATAAATCCTTAGTGGGCTACCCCGCCCACCATAAATACCACTGTATTCTTCTCTTTGCTTTTTGATCTGTCGACAAAATGTACAATGTGTGTGCATGTGTGTGTGTGTACTGACGATAATTATTAAACACATGCAAACATTTATTTATTTGTGTGTCAAAACTTTGTTGAATACTTACTATATTTTAGTCACTGCGCAAGGAATACAAACAAAGTTGAATGACAGAGTTACTGCTCTAAGAATTCCTGGCACTATTAGAAAGCACTAATGAGTAAGCAATGCCTTTGAGTGTGCTTCACTTATGAGGAAGGGAGAACAGGTTACCAAGTCAGCCTTACATGGGGGTAACAGTGGGGAGGAGATTCAGGCATAGCTTCACAGAGAAACAGCTGCTTGGCAGACTGATGGAGTTCAGGACATGCTACCCCAAAATATGGCACCTCAGTATATTGAATATTTTAAGTTGAAGGAGTTTGAGAAAATGGAAGAAGCAGGAAGTTCACTTTGACCTTCCTTCCATCCTTCTCCCCTGAAACTGAGGTCATAAACCCTTCACGTGAGCGATGCCCTCTCTACACCTGCAGGAAAAGAACATCCTTATCTCCTTAGAAAAAGATCTGAGAAGAATCCTAACAAACAGGCTTTGCTAAATTTCCCCGAGTTTACTATACTCACCTCATACTCCTTAACCTATCCTATTGCGACATGACTTATCACTCTTCATCAAACCCAGCGTAAAAATATTCAGTCCTTACTATCTCTTTGGGTTTTTATTTCCTTATGAAGTCTCACACATCATCACATAAAATTGATATTAAATAAACGTGTGTGCTTTTTTCCTGTGATTCTGTCTTTGTCTGTCTAATTTTCAGATACAGCCAGGGATCCTAAGAGAACCGAAGAAAATTTTTTTCTTCCCCTACACAGTGAGGTGAGAGCGCATTCTAGGCTTAGGGAATACTAAGTATGCCAAATAGAGTTCTAAAATACATAGTAGAATCGGGAAGCTGCAAATAATCCAGTACTAATGAAGTGGAAAGGAAGGAGTTATCACCAAGTAGGCAAGAGACAATGCTTACAATGCTATCGTAAAGACCTTTTCATAGGTACTGCAATAATACTAAATAAGGGAGAGGAATGACGAAATGTACTTTAGGGAGAAACCTCTGGTCTAGATGTTATGTGAAAGCAAATCAAAGGGGACAAGGACAGGGGGAGGACCAGTTAAGAAGCCACCATATTAATCCAAGTGAGAAATGATGGCTTGAACTAAATGGCCTGGGCATAGTTAGGAGATTTTTTTTTTAAAGATTTTATTTATTTATTTGAGAGAGAGAGAATGAGAGACAGAGAGCATGAGAGGGAGGAGGGTCAGAGGGAGAAGCAGACTCCCTGCTCTGTGGGAAGCCTGCTTCTCCCTCTCCCACTCCCCCTGCTTGTGTTCCCTCTCTCACTGTGTCTCTCTCTGTCAAATAAATAAATAAAATCTTAAAAAAAACACACAAGATTAGATACAGGATTTAGCAAATAAAAATTTACGTTTAACTGGGCGTCCTGTACTTTATTTGGCATCCCTACTGAAAGACATTCACGCTGTGAAATAACATTTCTCTGGGATGACACTTTATATTCCTCATTATCTTGGTACAAAGTTCCTTCAATTGAAATTCCATTAATTAATTTATTCATTCAACAAATATTGATTGGCTGCCTACTCTGTACATCGTGAGTACACATTAGTGAGTAAACAGATCATTGTCCCTTTCTCTGGGGAGCTTACAATGTAATTGAGAAGATGAATTTTTTTTGAAAAAGTAAATTAAAGAATTAAGAAATAATTATAACTAGTAAGTGTTAGGAGACAAACAGGGAGTCGTGCTAGAGGACAATGTGACATTTCACTCAGAGGGGAGGGAAGCCAGGCCAGGTGAAAGGCAGGAAGGGAAGCGTCCCAAGCAGTGGGAAAAGTTGGGTGGAGGACGGGGAGGTAAGAAAGAACTACTGAGCTTGTAAAACAGAAAGATTTTGTTTCATGGTCAAAGGGGAGAGTGGAAGCAGTCAGCTACATAATATGCAGGGCCCATTGCAAAACGAGCATGTGGCCTCTTGTTCGAAGAGCAGGACAAAAAGTGCCATTAAACGTCTTAGAATATAACATCTTTTCTTTTGTTATGATTTTTTAAACCTGTTACTATCATTCAAAGTTAAAAAATCTTTTTTAAAGTTAAAATTTTAAATCATTAGCACAAGTTTTTCCATCTATCTTTATATTTGACAATGTCACTTTTCAAGGCGAATATAAGAATATTTACCTCATATGCAGAATCACCAAAATGACATGATTTGTATTTCAAAGCTCATACATCTTCATGTATTTCATTCTTAACCAACACAGTGGAAATGCTGCACAAAACTGACTTGACTGTTTTTATATCACTTCTTGAAACAAACACAGTCTACCAACACTCTTTCCCTTTAGCTTGCTGATGGATAAGGAAGAAGGACTCAGTGAAAAAGGAGCTATGGATGCCTGATCTTTCCCTTCTCATCTACATCATCCCTCTCAGTGTAAGTTACTGGCTAATCCAGGGCAGTCAGAGTAAGAAAGATATAGTAGGGTTTCTTGGTCCTTGGGTTTCTTAGAATGCTATTGCCTTCTTTCTGCACTAGAAGCAAGGTCTGGTTCAAAAGGAAAAGATGGCTTCTGGGGGCTTCAGCCTACTTATTTAGCTATAGACACAGCACACTCACCTTGTACTCTGAGCTCCCACACAATTGTGAGTCCAGTGGAATGTTGTGCTTCTAGAGCACGGTGAACTGGGCATCAAGGAACGATGGGTCCATACGGTTGCACCTATTTCTCCTGCTGGTGGCACACTCTGTTGTCTCATTGGACTTTACTTACAAAAAACAAATTCAATGATAAAATTAAGAATTTCAGAATGGCAACAGCAGAGCATTAAACCAAACACGAGGTCCTATGTGTCACAGGCCCATGAAGCCAGCCCTCCGTAAGAATAGAGGAAGCTGGAGGAGTGGACAGAAATCAGACCATGCAATTCATGATCTTTGGGGTCTATAATTTTCCCATTGCTCTCCCCACTCCCAGATCCTCTTTCTTCTGTATGGAAAACCTATGCACCTTTTAAATGCAACAATCCTTGTCTTAAATCCATTCCATTTATTCCAATAAAACTTATTTCTTAAAGTTTATGAGGCCTTTCTTTCTTATTACTAATGACACCTTGAACTTAAATGAAAAACAATCAAAACCCAAATTTTCCTTTATCTCAATATTTACCTCTAGACCTGTCACAAAAATAATAACAATAAAATAACAACAATAATAGCACATCATGAATTGAATCAGTAA
The DNA here is from genome assembly GCF_002201575.2 of Neomonachus schauinslandi. Classification (NCBI taxonomy): domain Eukaryota; kingdom Metazoa; phylum Chordata; class Mammalia; order Carnivora; family Phocidae; genus Neomonachus; species Neomonachus schauinslandi. The sequence goes on from NC_058403.1 coordinate 112,790,401, forward strand.
CGAAGGCCAAATATTTTATATAGTAGTTTGCAGTGAAAAACGCTTGGAAGCAGACATCATGACTCTCCAAGAAACTCTTTCACAGTTGAATTTTGCCATTTCACAGGACTGTTGGCTCTGGGGTGATGCCCTCTTAATCTGTTTTCTGACACCCATTAATGCATTTCCTCACTTCTGTGATTGAAGTACTGCATGCACTGATCACTGATTTGTAAAGTGGAGTGTGAATGTCCGATGCATTTTAAAAAGAAACCTTTAACACTTCACTCTGTTCTAGCCTGACTTCACTTTACAGTGCAGTCCCCTGTGTCACTTGCTGTCTGGGTCCTGATGCATCAGAACTAGGTAAACAGAAGGAGGTAGGGGACAGAAGAAAGAAAGCATAATAAACTTGTAGACCAAGGGGGCTCATATTACCAGCATCTTCTCATAGATTATAATTAAATGAAACCCCTGAAAATTTTCTTGAAGGTATTTTTGCTTGGTGGAGTTTTTTTGTTTGTTTTTGGTGGGTTTTTTGGGTTTTGTTTTTTTGTTTTTTGTTTTTTTTCTTATAATACACAGCACCACTGAATCTCATAATTCTGCTCTGGCCTGTTCTCTTCCTGCACTTCGGGAAGCTGGCTGTCATTAAGGGCTCATGAGACACCTGGGCAATGCTCACTGGTTTCATGGAATTCTCCATGCTTACAGCTTTTTGTAATGATATGAATGTCTGAGCTTGGAAATTAGCATCACTTGAGCATAGTAACAAAATATTGAACATGGGCTTTTCCTTCAAATACTTCCTATCTTTGAAAAGAATCATCCTCTTTCTTAAAATAATTTCCAAAATTCCCCATAGGATATTTATTTTTAAGACCCACATTTTCATCACATTTATTCTTCAGAGCTGATATATAAATACTGTTTATACTATAAATTTTTTGTTCTAAGAGCAAATATTACCAAGTCAACAACAACAAAAAGATACATTACATTTTTTTTTCTCTTTAGTGACTTAAGAAAAGTACCAATGATATATAAAAAGAATTGTATCACAGTGTAAGATTACTAATTATTCCTAATGCATCAAACCTTTTTTTTTTGTATCTACCATATGTATATGGTAGATACTAAAACCAGAGTTTCTCTGCCCAATGTGCAACAAAGCAATAAAAACAGACACCAAGCTTTTGCAGTCAAGAAAGGTAGACTATTTATTGGTGAGGAGAATGGGGAGCTAATGCCCAAGAGTCCCAAACTCCCCAATGGCTTCCAAGGGAGGGTTATAAGAGCAAAATTTGGGGCAGAGGTCCCGTGAGAAGGTGGATGCTCTTGATTGAAGGCCCATGAGGTCATGTTAACAGAAGTCTCCTAAGAAGGTGGACATGTGAGGTCATATTAGCAGATGTTACTTAATAACTTCTGGTGCCCCTTCACCTGGTCCCCTGGAGGCCTAGTCCATCTCAAGAGACTTGGAATCTAAAAATTATCTTTATTCTTTATGTTAGAGATTTCATTAGGTATATCTTGTGATTGTATCTTTAGGGTAGTGCTGATTAAACTAGTTGCCCTACAGGTTCCTTTGAATGATAAGCATTTCTATCCCTTGAACCTAGGCCCATGTGTTCCTTGGCTGGCCTGGCGTGGCCCCGGGGCTGATATGACCCCATTCATTTTTCCATCTGAACTCACAAGATGGACGTTGGCTTCAATACTAGGGACTGTGCTAGGTACCAAAGTCTATATACATATCTCTGTATGTAATCTACAGTACAGGACTATTGCCATAAACAAAAAATGGTAGTAATGTTTTCTTTGTGTTAGGTTAAATAAACTGAGATTTCTTTGAGACTGTCTTGCCAGCACATTTCTGCCATTGTGCTTTTTTCCTCATTTAATATGCTTTACTTAGCATCCTTTCCTCCTCTGGGCCAAAGCCCCAGATTCATGACTGCATGACTCTCTTTTCATTCTTACTCTCTCTTCTTCTCATTTCCTCCAAGGTAGACAAGTTCTTCTCTAAGTTGTCCAAACCATAGCCCTCTTTTGCCCAGTACCAGTAAGCCTCTTGGCTTGCATTTGTGGCCAAAAGAGAACCTCTCTATACCAAAAACTTCAGGAGCTCAGTGCTGAGCTTTTGATATGCTAAATGAGAGAATAAAGAATTTGGAAAATCCTCTTTCAAGGCAATAGCCTGGTTTATGAAGCTATTGTCTTGATGCATAATCCTACTTTGCATTTGTTCCTTCTATTCGAGTGCCTTCTTGAAACTATCTAATCTCTACACGGACTCAGTCCCAGGCAGATGGATGCATAACTAACTAGAGTGAAGCCTTATATTTAGAAAAAGCAAAAATAATAGTTCATAATTTTCAAATGGTCTCCCTTTTTTTAATGATATAGCCAATACCCAATTTCCTAGGAATTCACCTACTGTCTTCTCAACTTTCATTTGCTATTTATTTCCTCATCTCCTTACAAATCTACCATTTGCCAAAACTGCCAACAACAACAAAAAAACTAAATACTATACTTCTTCCAAATTCATGCACACCCTTGACACTTCCACTCTGGTGGTAAAATGGCAGCACTAAAGGCAGCATAAGAAGAGATGATAGAATAACTGAAATTGAACACAGCTCCCCAATTAATAAAATTTATTTTAGTAGTAACAGTAGTATTGATATTCATAACAAATGTATTGAATAACCAGTACTACACAGGCACCTTTATTGACTGCCTTTAGAGAGGAGGAAGGAGATTAACACTTCAGGGGATTCAAAACTCTTCCCCAACTAACACTGGCCTCTACTAACCTTGTGACCTGGTTACTTAAGGCCAATTTAACATATCCCTAGAAATGTAACCAACATGCCACTTAAATAGGTTCATGTTTGGCCAGGGGATGACAGGTTCTTTCTCCTCCTATGTGTGCTTTCCAACAGCTCTAAGTTCCCTATAATTTCTCTTAGGATGCCAATAATTATTTTTCAAGTGTCTCCACTTGTACTAATATGAGGATGTCATTTCCAATGTGATAGCTATGTGATTTTGGAAATGTTGAGGGCAATGAAGGCAAGATATGCAAATAAAACCATCTCATGGACAACTTAAGGAAAGGACTGATGCTGTGTTGGCCAGGCAAGGGCTGGGGCACCACAAACGAAGGGAATTAACTATGCATAGTTCTGGAAAGCAAATTCTGGGAAGAGAGAGACAGCGCCTACTTTCTGTCCTTTCTCTTTTTACAGGCCTATCCAAGAAATATACAAGGAGCCCCCAAATTACAGGAGTTGCAGGATCTTTTGACTCTGCTTGGGAAAAGTTTCATCCATACAGAGGAGGACCTTGTATGAGGCTCCCAAATTCCTGATTATCTCATTCCTCCATAACACTGGGGTGAGGAGACAGGCAAGCATCTGTATGATGGGCTAACACTATTTATATTTTGGATTACTTTGAGTGTGTAGTTAGGATTTAGAAAGTACACATTTGTACCATTTAATTTCCAAAATTTTTAAAAATTAATTTAAAAATAAACTCCTCTCATGCTGGGGTTCTACTCTGTGTATATTTGCAACCAAGTTGCAATAGTTGCTAGTGTCAATTATTGCTATTTTAATTTTCTAGGAAACATTCTCTAGAACCTGTTCATGCCATATACATGTGTAACTTTAAAAAAAATAGAATGTACTGGTTCTTTTTTTACTAAAAATGTAATATATAGTTATTGCAAAAAAAATGTAGATAGAGAAAAGCACAAAGTTGAAGAACATTTAAACTTCCAAAATATTTTTATGACCATTATCTAATTGTATCCCCACAATACCCTTACAGATAAGGCAAGATCATTGTCCACGTAGTTGTGCAAAATGAGAGTGAAGTGAGTTGCCTTGAGTTCACAGCAGATCCAAGGCTACCCCTGGGCCTTGTCTAATTCCTAGGCCAGAACCTTTTTCTGTGCCATACTGTGGGCCACAGGGAGTGGAAAAGGAGCAAGGATTCCCTGGGAACTGGAACCAAACACAGAAATGCAGATACACTTGCGTGGCTAGTCCTGAGCCCAGCAAGGCTCGTAAGTGGATTCTCTCCAGCTGCATCTTCAATGACAAATTTCTCAGTGGTATTGAAAGCTGCTTGGAAGGCTGCTTCCATCAGTGACCATGGAGGCTGACAGCTCTGGACGAGTGATTCTTGGCCCTCATTAGACATCCACCTCTGAGTTCAGGAAGGGTGTGGAAGGAGTGTATATAGTCCTATCTCTTCCCCTCCTGACATCTTAAAAGGGGGCATTATGTTGCAGGCCATCATGGATCAGGAGAGCATTCAGATTAGCATGATCATTCATTTATCAGATGAAAGGTGTGCTCCAGTTTGTATTCCAGTCAAAGGCAGGTGTATCCATGTTTGTGTATAAGTACATCCACCTGGGGCCCCTGGGTGGCTCAGTCAGTTAAGTGTCTGCCTTCAGCTCAGGTCATGATCTCAGGGTCCTGGGATGGAGCGCCGCATCGAGTTCCCTGCTTAGTGGGGAGTCTGCTTCTCCCTCTCTCTCTGCTCTTCCCCCCTGCTTGTGCGCTTGCCCTCTCTTTCTCTCTCTCTCTATCAAATAAATAAATAAAATATTTCACAATAAATAAATAAATAAATAAATAAATAAATAAATACATCCACCATCCATTTGCCTTCTGTCCAGAGACACTCTAGGCAAATCTGCTTTAATAAATGGATTTGTAAAGTACTCTGTAATTCTTACATGGTTGATTATCCATGTAAAAGGTTTTCCAAATAACAAACAGCTAATAACAAATGAGAATGTGTGATGCTACTTGATGTCTATATGAGTAACAGATTTTAAATAGACAGTTTTCCCTATCAGTTGAATACCTGTCTTTAAAGCCTATATTTAAAGTTAAATATTTATACCATATGGTTTAGGGAGGATTAGCCCTCTGTGGTCCTGAACTATATTGAAAGCATCATTATTTATATGTAAAGTAAATTTATGAATGGAAAACCTTTATATTAAATATTCTCAGTGGCAAATAACATGAAAGAGAATGGCTGTGTTCAGAACAGTAGGAAATAGAGACAAATAGAATAGATAAAGGAAACAATTTCATAAAATGGGCCAGGGGCATGTGGAATACATTAACAAAAACAAGGTAGGTAACATATACCACATGTGCCTGAGCCAATATGTTCAGCAGACTCCTAACTGAGCTTTATGACAAAGAGACTGTCATGGGCCTGGAAGCAGAGGGCAGATGTGACATATTTGTTAAGCAGGACTAGATGATGAAGCTATGGAATCTGTTAAAAGTCACACTTCCAAAGAATGGGAAAACATCATGGATGAGTTTTCTGCTTATTATTTTTTCCTAATATTGCAAAGTAATAACATACTTTTTTTAAGACAAACACTTCATATTGAATTTTTCATTTACACAATCATTTATTCACTTCCATTCACTATGCCGTCACCTCCACTCCCAGCAAAAATACAAACCTACTTACATATATGCATGCATGCAATTGGACCCGGAAAGCCATTATTGCAAGTAGACTACCTCTGAGATTTTTGCTGTCTTTGTGGACAACCACTAGAAAAAATATTAGCTGACCACAGTCCCTACACCCAGGTGTACTTATGACCAGTGTTTAAATTGACTACCCATGGAACACCATCTAGAAAAGTAAGGACAACAAAAAATCCAGGCCTCTGATGACTCCACTGTCTAAGTTTGAAAGGGCATAAACAAAAAGGGAGTTCTTAAAACCAATTGGTTAATTTTAAGGCCAGAATGTGACCATAGACTAGAAATTTTTTAATGACTAGAGAACCAATACATTGAAATTATCATATTGAGGGGGTTTTTTTTTTTTTTTTGGTCACATAAAGAAATAGGGAATTCTGCGGAACTACCCCAGTATAAATAGATAATTCAAGAGAATTAAATGTAAAATTATTCCTTAGGAAGATTGTTGTCCCTCTTGTAACTCATCATAGGACATCCTGGTCCATTTTCTGAGAGTCTTTTCTGATACTGAGCTTTGATGAGTACTCTTCCTGATACTAAGCTTATATCTATTGAATTACCAAAAATATTCTTAAATGATAATATCTACTATAGGTGAAGGCATGGAGAAATAGGGACTCATATATTGCTGGAAGGAGAGCAAGTTGATTCCCACTGTCCCATTGTACACATCTTATCTCTTATGAGGGATTTTCTGGGTCTGGCTTAGGAGGAAGAACATCCCCAGAGGTATCCATTCCTTTAGAACACAAGAACAGCAACGGAGATAATGGTCTCGAAGATTTGCAGAGGAGTGACCTGGAGAGACACAAAGACGAGATAAATGAATGGTTAGAGCACAAAGATGGTCATTATATATATGAAGAGCTCAGTTCAGTGCTGACTAAGGGACTCTCTCCAATAATCCAACCAAATTTCCAGAGTGAGAGCAAGCATTCCAGACTGCCTTCTGGGTTGTTGTGACATTTTCCCCATCAGTGACTGATCTGCCAGGATCTTGGGAGGAGGCACATGTAATCTGTCAAACTCTTTACAACAACCAAGAATTAATTTGGGAATAAAACCCCTCAAAATGGAAAAATACATCAGTATATAATTATTTCATCATAACCAAAATAGTTTGGCATCAAGAATTCTACCACTGTATTAGCTTATTACCTTGGAAAACTGGGTTGGTTGGAATGGCGTCATTTGGAAATCACTTAAGAGATCTAACTTTCTTCAATTCAGAAACCAATCCCTAGGCAGAACACATACAGTGAATTCTTAGGTGCAGTAAGTGTGTTTATTCTTGTCCTGCCTATGTTTATTCCAGACACAGACACATACAATGTGTATTAGCAATACATATTCAATTATATGAAGTGTTTTGTAAATTACTTTGCATGGCACAAACAACTTTTTCACACATGGGTATATTTTATTATTATCTAACATTAATTGCCAGACAAAGTCAACTTCACAAAAACTCAGAGTAGGCAGCTACAAGAATGGAGTAATTTAAGGACATCTTAAATAACACTGATGAAAATATGGCTCACCACCAGCCTGCTACCATTCCTGACTTTACTATGGTCAGCATCATACAAGAGAGCTATGAAGAAATAGGCATTTTACTATCTGTAAATGGTAATCTATCATCTGGCTAGCACTTCAGCATGAATTACTTAAACTCAGTGTGAGCCAATGCGATTTAGCAGAGAAAAGGCCAAGGGAGTAGTAGTATAAGATAGAAACGTATTGATTGGGAGACAAATGGAGAGTAAAAGGAGATAAGAGATGTCTGACAAGACAGTGACATTCAGCACTGCTACCAAGGAATCCCAGCAATCAGTGTTTGGCTGTAGGGCACAAGAACCCTAAAAAGTGCTATGAAAGGTTATGTCATCAGGTTGATAAAATCAGGAGAGAGTGGGTACCCACTTTCTCAAAGAGAGACTATTTTATCCAAGTCTGTACCAGTTCTAATGTGGTACATATGTAGGGTTTTACACGGGTCATTCTAATTCAGATTATTTTCTCTGGTATTCTAATGTTGAAAAAAAGTTAAAATTACATTAACATGTGTGCGTGTGTGTGTGTGTGTGTGCACCTTGTACACCATAATTTGGAGTAATGGGAGGTGAACCTGTTACCATAAATCTGATTTAGGTTAGATATTACAAAGGGGTTTACTTTTCCAACCACTTCTTTATGCATTTACCCTTTCCTTCACTTTATTTTCATAAATTCATCACATTGTCAGTATAGAAAGCTTCTTAACAACTGATATGAGGATTCAGCACTTTGTCTTTTGTCTTTGAGCAGAAAAATGCCGACACGCTCTTCCTAAATAATCCCTAAGTGTTCCATGCAGGGTGCTGGCAGACGAACATCCCAGATTTACTAATCCCTTCGCCCTCGCCTTTGGCCCAAGTTATTTTTCTGTTGAATGTACAATTCTTCAGAATTGTTTGTGTGAATTTGAAAGACTAAATGGTCATGGTGCAAAGAGGTGTGCGATTATTAAAGCAAAGTATATTCTAATTCTTTTGTCTCCACTTCCTGCTTCCAATAGCTGACACTAATTTAAATAATAAATAAGCTCCATGGTTACCTTTTGCTCTATTCCATGCTAAACATCAGCACCTGATCTGGTTTCCAGCATTATTGCAAAGACATTTAAGTGCACAGTATAAGATTTTACTTGATTTATTAAAGTAATGAATTAGCTTTATTGTGGGTGATTAAATGTATTTTACTTTTTAAAGCACAAGAACTAGAAAAGCAGAGCATTGTTACAATCTGAAAATAACTAGAAAGATAAGTTCATTAACTTGCCTACATTTGTGCATCATAAAAACCTTGTTAAAAATTACTCCCTAGCCTGCTGTATTAGCTTCTTTATGAGGTAATTTCTCCATACAGTAATAAGATTTTTCTTTTACTCTCCAGTGCATATTAAACCCACTAATCTTCTTTTATAAACTATAGTTTCAGCCACTTTCTCAATTTACTCACTTTAAAGATACACTCCTATTAATATTAAAGGTAGCAAATGCAGATATGAACTTTGCAAAACATGCTTTCGGATTTATGGCACAATCTTTTAACAGTGTACTGGAATAGTACAAAAGGGAAAAAGCCGTAAATGTCGAGCATGTCTCATGGCAAGCCAAACAATCTCAGTCCCCATAGAATTAATTTCCCACCCCATTCATTATGTGAATGAACTATAGACATATTTTCTGCTGTCAGCAAATAAAAACAGAATGGAAAGACTCCGTTCATTGAAAGAAATAAAATAAAATCTTGCACAAAAACCACGCAGTCGTCAACGATCTGATTGATATGGATTATTGGTATCCTGGGGAAAGGACAACTGGTAGACATTTCTACCTGTGGGTTGATCTCTAAGGGTCAAGATTTTCATTCTGTATCCAGAATCAAGTAAGTCATGTATGAGGTTGATTATTCAGTCTTTCGAAGATCGAATTCCAGTTATTTTGGTTATATCCCTTATTTCTATAATTCTTCTAAAATATCCAATATTTTAAACAGTTTATTATTTAACAATGGCAATAAGTAATTAAGCTAATACTGGGCTTCAAACATCCTCAAATGGGTAATCCATCTTGGAAATAAATTAAGTCAAATTGTCATAGAAATCTATTTTAAAAGAGAATGCAGAAACAGCTACTCTGAACTTTTTCCTTCCATTTGACTTTAAAGTGAAAAATAAGACCTTCCCTATTGCTCAGTAGTTGGACTTATGTTGTTCACTGGATAACAGAGATTTAAATTTTTTTCTGTTTGTATGTGGAACTGGGGAATGGCATTTGAAATGTATGGGAAAGGCAAAATTGCTTATATATAAAGTTTCTCCCAGATCAACAAAAACTAGAGAAACACCTCAGTAGAAAAAAAGAAGTTTTAATTGAAGAGACTATACAAAAGAAGGAATATAATGGGCCAATAAATACATGGGGGGTGGGGGGAAGTTCCACCTTTCCACTAGTTAAAAATACAGATTAGAAATTTTAATTTTTTTCCAACCTCAGATTGACAAAAATTAAAAATAATGGAAATAACTTATTGTTCAGAGTTTAGAAAACAAAACTCTCCTATGTTGCTCATGACTGCAATCTTTTGAGAAACTTTTAACAATATGTAAAAAAAAAATTAAACATGCATAATATTTACCCAGCATGCCTAAGGATGCATTTGGATGTATCTAGAAGATGTTGGTGAGAAGGAAGAAAAACTTGGTAACAATGCAATGTTCACCAATACTTCGGTAATTATGATACATTTAAAAATATTGGAACATATTCAGCCATTATTTTATTTGCCGATATTGAAGGATTTCTATTATGCGCTAAGTAGAAAACAAATGATCAAACAGTACACATTGTACAGTGTGGGCTTTTCTTCAAAAGTACAAATATATAAATATACATTTTCATTAAAAAAAAGAATATACACTAAAATGCTAGCAATAGCTATTGCTGTGAAACAGAATAATGGGTTGTAAAGAGCCTGGGCTGATTTTCATTAACATTCTGCTATTCCCTTTTCTTTCCACCTATTAACCACATTGAATAAATAAATGCTTGGAAGGTAACTTCAATCTTCTATGGAATATATGATTACTGCCACAAGAAATTAAAGCCCAGATATATCTTTAACTTTTGTAGGCAACACAAATCGTTCAGCTATATGTAAACATACATATGATAGAATAATAACATATGGGTGAGGTCTCTGACATTTAATAGATACTCAAAAAAATAATGTGTCAGTAATGTTAAAGATAAATGGACTTAAGTTAACATTAAGTTAACATTTATGCCATTTTTATTGAGTTAGCAGATTAAGATCATAAGTAATTATTTCCTCTTTTTTTAAAATTTTGAATATGTTATTACAAGTTAGAATTTATAACATCTTAGACTCTAAAATTTTTACACATATTAAATTTAACATTATGGAAGTTGGCAAACTATCATTTATTCATCTAAAATAAAAACATGGAATAAATTTTAAGTAGGATTTCTCCAAATTTGCTTCTTCCGTGTGTGTGTTTATGTGTGTGTGTCTTTTAAAAAGAAATTATAAGGCCTTATTTAGATAGGTCAAATAATTGTCTTAATTGCTACGCTCTATGGAGAGATACTTTATAGTTGAAAAGTTCTAACTTTTTTTAAACCAGGAATTTGCATCTTTATTTTTACATTTATCTAACAGAGTTTTACGTTCTCGTATTCTTCCCTCTTGCTCTCTACTTTCATTTCTTCTTCAGGCTAATTTGTTGTTCATTCATACAATCAATCACCTAAGCCTTCCTCCTGGTATATTTTCTTGAGAGAGAGAGAGAGAGAGGTTTGTGTGTGTCTGTGTGTGTGTGTGTGTGTGTGTGTGTGTGTGTGTGTGTGACTTTCCCTGGATTTGCTGTCGTCTTTGGACCAGATATTACATTTTTCTTCATTATTTCTATAAATCTGCATTCTACTTTAGAATTCCTTCTTTCATTTATGTCCCATATTCTGAATGAGCAGATTACCCCAACATGAACATCCCAATACAATTTCTTTGGACTCTTCCATTTAGCCAGGTGTTACTTGATTCTTTTTGCAAAGCCATCAGGAAAGGAGCTTTCTCTGAGATGGCCCTATCAAGAATCCATATTTTGTAGGCCTCTCTTCAACAAAAGCAGGTAGTTTGGTCAAAAATAAACTAAAATAGAAGTTAGTGCTAGAAGTTAAAGATGAAAAAAAATACAGGTGAACAAAATTCAGTAGGTATGCATGGTTGGTAAGAATTACAGAAACCTTGACTTCTACTAGTGAGAATACAAAGCATAAGTCAGTGTGGAGACTTCTAGAACTTTGTTCTATTTCTAGCCACTTGTGCCTCTCACATAGTATGTCATCAGTTAGTATTTGTGGAACAAATAAATAAGTGATGGAGGGTGGGCTGGCCACTCTGATTCATTCAGAGGTTTAAACACTAAAAGAAGCAATCAATCCTCCTTACATCCGTTTTTTTTTTTTTTTCCCAAGAGAAATCTAACACTGTTTCATTACAGTCACTGTTCTTGTATCTGGTCTTAATAAAAAAATATATTTTAATAGTCTCAGAACCCATTACATTTGGCTATCCTAAGCTGTTTCCACCTGCAGCCTTTACACAGGCTTTAAATAAGCCTTTTCTGATTAAAGGAGGACAGACCAGGTTGGCATCATTAATATGAACTGTTCCTCCCTTCTGAGTACATATGTTGCTCCTAATGACAGATGGGAGCATTGGCTGGTTACACAGACTGCAAAGACTGAGGATTATAGGGCAAAAGGGATGCTAAAATAATAAAAGACCAGTTCTGGTATTGTAAGCAAGTGTGGAAGAAATTTCTTCACCCTTGCTTGCCACTGGCCCCAACAAGGGATTTGGGGCAGGGCAAGGGGGGGTTGCTATGTGGCAAATTTGTTGACCAACACACATTATAAGCGGACTGTAATGGTGGGCTTATTTGTCTAAGCCCTTATTTGTCTAAGACATTAAAGTTACCCTTTTTAGTTAAGTGTTTTATTCTGGCATTTTGGAAAGATACATGATGCCAAACAGAATATTTATAACAAACCTTTTAAGATTTATTCTCATCTATTTTTGCCCTCAAAGGTCATTTCATAAAAGAGATCAAAAGGCAGCTTCTTCCAGGCCAGCTCAGTGGGTGGCCAGAAACAGATTAAGTACTAACAGAGCCCGGAAGAAGTACAAATCTGTAGGACTTGTTTTACACAGTTCCATAATATATTGTCTCGATTACTATGCCACATAATTACATATATGAAGTAGTTTAATTATAACTGATATAATGAAAAAGCATTAAAAATGATCTTGAAACAAGCTTACCAAATGGGCTTCCTGTGAATATCTAAATCCTTTACTGGTGGTAATTTGTTTATGCAGTAATTTAAAGATCTTCAGGAACCCTTACATCATTTGGGGGTTAAACTCTATCCAAAAGAATAGTTTTTATCTTTCCAATTGCTAAAGTTCTACTGTTGAGAAAATCTGAACATTTGGTTTATTTATTTTCCAGACCAGTACAGATTAATTAGCTAAAAGTTTGAATTTGAAGTTTGCATTCCCCCCATTTTTTTCTATATCTTGTTACTTTTGTAGGTCCATTCAGTCAGCACTACTGTGTATCATCTATGTGCAAGGCACTATGCTAGACTTTTTTGGTATACAATGATGAAAGGGACATGTTAGCTAACTTCAAGGAGTTAAAACCCAAAAGGAGAATCACATGTTAAAAACAAAAGAAAACAAAACAAAAATGTAAAATATCTCTTGCAGTCTGAAGAATGCTAAAAAGAGGTGCTTACAAAGTATAGTGACAGCTCAAAGGACATGCACAACTCCACCAAGAGGTGCAGAGAAGGCTTAAATTCAGTTAAAGTAAGTCTTAACAAGTGAACTGCAGTTTATCAAGAGAATGACAAGGTTTCCAAAGGAGGAAGAAGAAAAAAAAAAACTATTTGGAGGGAAAGGAAACAATATGTGCACAGGTAAAATAGGGAACTGAAAGAAGTGGATATAAGTAGATTGAGGGTATGAGAAAGGGAACAAGGAAAATGAGGATAAGCAAATAGATAGGAGTCAAGTTATAGACAACTCTCACTCTTTACAAAGAGCCACCAACCAAGTAAGAAGAGAGGTGATAAGAGTTGTAATACAGACAAATAGCTGGGAGTGTATTGGAGAGCAATGGAAAAGAAACATGAAGTAGAGAGAATGATTATGTATGTTTCAGTACTTCAGGGAAGAGGTGATTAGGTGATCACCTGAGAGAGCATGGGGAGGAAGGAACAGATCTGAAAGGGATGCTGGGTGAAGTAGCAAAAGAACTTCACAAGTTTTGTGAGTGCAATCTCTAGGTTGTGCCAATAACCACTGATGGATAATCAGAAGGAGGGGAAGATAGAACAAGCACAACACTGTTAGAATCAGCTTCATTGGGCAAAATGATGCCTTATGTTAACAAGACTGCCAGGATTGGGTATAATGTGATTCATGCATATGTATGGCTGAAATCGAGAAATCCATACATGACCCAAGGGTATGGGAAGGTAGAGATTCAGTGACAAGTGTGGCAGAATAATGGTCACCCAAAGATGTCCATGCCCAAATCCCCAGAACCTGCGAATATGTTGCTTGCATGGGAAAAAATATTTTACTGATGTGATCAAGGTTAAGGACTTTGAGATGAGGAGATACCAGGTGGATTCAATCTAATCACACAAGTCTGAAAAATGGAAGAGGAAGGCAGGAGAGTGGGCCAGAGAGATGCGATATAAGAAGGGCCTCACTTACCATAGTAGACTTTGAAGATGGAAGGAAGGGAGCCACAAGCCAATGAATACAGATGCCCTCTACAAGATGGGAACACTCTTCAGCTGACAGCTTGAAAGAAACTGGGACCTCAGGCCTATATAATCAATGAACTGAATTTGCCAACAACCTGAATAAACAGGTAACAAATTTTCCCTTAGAGTCTCCGGAAAGGAACACTGCTTGCCAACACTTTGATTTTAGTCTAGAGGGATCCATAACAGACTTCTGACTCATGGAACTTTAGAATACTACGTTGTGTTGTTTTAATGCACTGAGTTTGCTGTAATTTTGTTACAGCAGCAGTAGAAGACCGATACACCAAGTTAGAATATAGGATGAAGGAAAATTATGAGAGAAGGGGCTCAGGTGGTGGCAGTAAAACTTTGAGTCACAAAGCAGAATTGTAAAAGCATTTTCCTCTTCATTGTAAATAGCAAAATACAGAATTTTTCCATATGCTTAATTGGGAAGTATCTAGGTTTGTTGTCCCAAGGCACGTCTCTTAATATCACTTGGAAAACTTTGTTAATATAAAATATTAGAATAATATAGCACTGATTATAAATATTTTATTTATTTACATCTACCTCATTACCAGTAGACAGAATTATCTAACAAAAATATGTATAACGGAATAAAATTTAATGTACTGTCAGGGATCTTTTGCTTGCAAGTAAAAGAAAGCAACTAGAAGTAATAACCTACATGGGAATTTATTATAAGGATTTGAGAATGGTCCAGAGAATTTAAGGACAGGAATGCAGCTCTGCCTCAGGACCAAAGGGACATGAAACCAAATGTGGCCGGCACATTCCCTAAGTGTTTAATAGTGGTTTTGCCCAGCATCTGTTCCACCCTCCCCTCTCACTATTGACTGCCTTCCTTTGTTCTTGATCTACAAGGTAGCACAAGGTCATTAAGTGCACCACGTTTTAATTTTATTAGAGGTCCCTGAAGAAAGATTGACTTGACTCTCTCTGCCCCAAGTCTAAACCAAAGAAAAGAGACTCATTTGGTCCAGGTTAGGTCAGGGCCCAAACACCTGTGGCCAAGAGTGAGGTTATGTCAGGTTAAGTAGATCCATGAGGCTGTGGGAAAAGGAAATTTCCACCTAAGGGATGCTAGTCAAGTCAGTTTCCTATATAACCACTATAAATAGGTAAAGAGTATAAAACAGAAAATAAAGACAGAATGGTAGAATAAAGCCAGTGTTAAAATTGATACACAAAATTGCACACCAGAAGGTCTTAGGCAATTGTCAAAGGGGGTTGTATATTTGTTTCTAACCTTTATAAAGTCGAACTAATCAGCTCAAAATTCGCCACTTCTCTAAGATAAAACCACCCAATAGCTAAGGAAAAGCAAATTCTTTTAGGCACTTAAGTTTGAGAAAAATTTCCCAGAATGGATTCTTTGTGTGATATAATGGGCAATATCCTGAAAAGCATTATAAAGTACAACTGGAAACTTACATTCAGCTGTTTCTGATGGACTCTTCATTGCAGCCAATGTCATGGACATCAGCAATATTTGCTGACTGGCCACCTGTTAATAGATGGAAAGCATTAAGTTTATCTATTAAGCCTTATCATTGTTTCTAATTTTGAAATTAAAACATATGTTGATCATAGAGTCCAACTAATCTTCTGTTAATATTTATTGTGAATGTTGAAAATATCAATTTCATACAAAGGTAAAATCTCATATTAATCCAATTTGTATGAAAGACAATGGTGTGCTGGTCAATGTTCAACAACCAGTTCTAGGTGGTGTTGGGGTGGGAGGGTTGGATGGTGCCTTACTTTGTAGAGTTCATTGATTTCTACATTGTAAATACTTCTTTTAAAGATTTTATTTATTTATTTGACAGAGAGAGAGAGAGAGCACAAGCAGGGGGAGCGGCAGGCAGAGGGTAGAGGGAAAAGCAGGCTTCCCGCCAAGCAGGGAGCCCGATGTGGGGCTGGATCCCAGGACCCTGGGATCATGACCTGAGCCGAAGGCAGACACTTACCGCTTAACCAACTGAGCCACCCAGGTGCCCCTATATTATAAAAACTCTTACACTAACCAATTTCAAGTGAGCAGTGGGATAGCACTGAATGTGGAGTTGGAAAGAAATGTGCAACAGCACACCATTATATAGTATTTCTACCACACAGATACGATAAACATAAATAAACTCAAGATATAGGTAATAGTAAAATGTAGCAAATAATTAGGAAGTGGTAAATTTTTAGTATTTGTTACCCAATTTATTTGTAAGTATATCATTTAAATTTAATAATGGCTGGATTTAACAACTAGTTCTCAAAGTTCCTGAAAATGTAGCAATCAGCTCTTACGAAGTCATACAGGCTGTTCTATGACAATACTGGAAAACCAACACCGATCAATTGTTTTCTAAAATGATAAATCCAGGGCGCCTGGGTGGCTCTGTTGTTAAGCATCTGCCTTCGGCTCAGGTCATGATCCCAGGGTCCTGGGATCGAGCCCCGCATCGGGCTCCCTGCTCTGCGGGGAGCCTGCTTCTCCCTCTCCCACTCCCCCGCTTGTGTTCCCTCTCTCTGTCAAATAAATAAATAAAAATCTTTAAAAAATAAAATAAAATGATAAATCCATTAAGATATGCAATATGGACCACAATTGGCTGTAATGTAGTGGAATCAGCAAACAGTACTGAGGACATTTTTTTAAAGCTGTTTTTTCCCAGTATAGGAATAAACATCTACTTTATTGTAGCAGGTGGCTTCCTAGCAGTGAGGCAGGTTTTGTTTTGATGGTCTATAAACCAATTGAATTTGATCCAGTCTGAATGTACTTCAACATTCACTCAGAGTCTCTAGATTTTATTACCTGATTCACTATTTTAGTTTTCAATAATAAAAGCTACTTCACTATTTTAAGTCATCCAGGAAATATAGCCTTCTGAAACCTCCATTGCTAACTCCTTCCTCCCAACTGAATACATTTTTATGAGAGAATATTTGGAAAATATGGGATTTCTTAGGAATGTAGCTATTTGCTGATAGCTTAACATACTATATTGAAAACATTTAAATTGTTTTCTTAGATGCTGGAGTCTTAAATTTATCACATGTAAGAAACTAAAGCAACGGGGTAAAATGTGAAGATAATACATTTTTAAGACAGAAACATAAAAATGGCTGATAAAACAACTTTATAAAATATTCAAAAATACTAACAGAATAAAGCTTGTTATGTGTATGTACTACACTATTATGCAGTATATGGAGTTGTGGAAATTTAGCATCTCGTTCAAAAGATCTAAAAACAGGAGGAAAAAATGCTATACCAGAACCAAGAACGGAAAGATAAAGCTCAAGCATATGGGAAAATTTCTGAAAGTTTGGTATGTGGCTGATGAAAAATTCAAGCTATCGGGTGCCCTGAAGGGAGTAATATTTTTGTACAGGTATAAACAGCTACTGTCCAAAGAATTACGTTCACTTGCAATTTTGATATAGTTTGATGAGATAGAAACAGGATAAAGAAGAGTGAGGAGAATACAAGGGATGGTACAGAAATGCAAACATGGTTACCACCAGAGATTTGGAGCAGCATTTCCCAGGTACTAAGAGACATCATCATGAAACTCTTGATGAATTTCCTCTCTCCACTTTATTATTTCTGATCAACAGACAAGGAATCAATGCAAAATCGTTTATGTGTAGAAAGGAGAGATTATGATACAAAGAAAGACTTTTTTAAAAAATAAGTATTTATTGATTTATTTTAAAAAATATTTTATTTATTTATTTAAGTTAGCCCAATGTGGGGCTCGAACTCATGACCCCAAGATCAAGAGTCACATGCTCTACCAACTGAGCCAGCCAGGCACCCTGATAAAACAGGGTTTTGTATAAAATTTTCAGTTGCTAGAGACCTCATCATAGCCACTATTTTGTAGTGACCTCATTTCTCCTATGTTTCACCCATGCTATAAAATAGAAAGCTATTCATACTAGTTAGAATACATATGTCATAGCAATTTAAGGTGAACACTGGAATAAGACCAACTACATGCAAATCCCAGGTCTATCATTTACCAGTTGTATAAAGTTAATATTTAAACTCTTTATGCACCAGTTTCCCCACTTATATGAGGGGGTTAACAATAACTAATTCACAGGATTGTGGTGAAATTTTAATAAGTTAATATACTGTTTAACAAATTAAATATATACCTATATATTGGACAGGGTTCAATAAATGTCAGCAATTGTCATGATCCTAATCACAATCATCAACATCATTGTTATATTATTACTATGAAAAGAAGAACATAAGTTCACATACATACACCACCTAAAATGTTGAGAGAATGTCAGCTAAAAACGTTCTAAAATTGAAGCCTAGGGGCGCCTGGGTGGCTCAGTCGTTAAGCGCCTGCCTTCGGCTCGGGTCATGATCCCAGGGTCCTGGGATCGAGCCCCGCGTCAGACTCCCTGCTCAGTGGGGATCCTGCTTCTCCCTCTCCCACTCCCCCTGCTTGTGTTCCCTCTCTCGCTGTGTCTCTCTCTGTCAAATAAATAAATAAAATCTTAAAAAAATTAAAATAAAATAAAATAAAATTGAAGCCTATGATGATTGTTTAGATAGTCCCCAGAGGAAAATTGTTAGGAACTATCTATCATAATAAAGGGTTGGTGGAGTGACCCCACAAGACGGATGCAGAAGATAGAAATCTTACAGCTGGACCTAATAGCCCGAGCTCCCGGCACTACTCCCACATCTTAACCTCGTCTGACCTGGTGGGAAAAGGATCTGGGCAAGCTGCCCCCAAGCTTTGGGGAAACCACCCCTAGATGGAGCAGTTTAATTGAACATTCCAAAACTTCCTAAAATTCCATGATGGGATCGTGTCATCCTCACCCAAAGAGCCTAGAGCTGTTTTTTGCCACCCAAGGAGTATTTGTTCCATCACTGTGCTCCAAGATCTTAACTTTAAAATCTGTATGGGACAAGATAGAATATAGGGGGTAAAGCTTGATAGCTTTGATTAAGGAACTGAAATTCTATTCACATCCAAAACGGTGTAGGGGGTGTGTGTGTGTGTGTGTGTGTGTGTGTGTGTGTGTACGTTTTGCTCAGTGAATGGATCCGAACTAAAATAAAGGCCTAAAAAGAGTGATCAGCTTCAAACTTAAGAATAATCCTGGAAAGTGATTTGAAGCATTTTGAAAAGAATATTATTAGATAAGCTAAATAAGATTAGAAGAAATTTGTCCTTAAAAAAGGAAAATCCAGGGAAGCATGCCTAGATATGAAAAGATGGACTGAGAGTGATGCTGTACTGTTTAAAACACTAACAAGATCATAGTAAAGATAGTCCAACAAGTTATTTACACAGCCTCAGAGTAGTGTGGATGGAATAAACATGAGCTCATACTCTCTTAGCTAAACTTGCATGGAGAAAAAACTATCAAAAAGAAAATTAATGAATAGGTGCTGTGTAAAATTGACCAATGCCACTAGCTCTTAAGTATGGCTAAATATAATTGCCCAAAAGGGACATGACTTTTTTCTTATAATTATGTTGTTGCATTATTTTTTCAAAATGCATTAAACATCATTGCCCCAAATAAAAATTCTGCTTTTGGTCTTTTATCTAAAGAAAAATCTATAGCCTGCTGGATTTAAAACTAGGTTTTCAACCCAGTCCCCAGTTTCACATTTACTAAGTTTAATAAGCTCCACCCTGTGAATAGGTTAGCATCTGTCTATGTAGTTTACAGGAGCAGATCAAACACACTTCCTTATTTACCAAAGAAATAACAGTGTAGACCATTCCTATCACTGGACTCAAATAACATCCTAACAGCTCAGCAAAAACCAAACACATAAGGTCTGGCGAGCAGCACCACTGCTATCTTGATCAAATTGGCCTTCTACTTGGACACACAAGTAAAAAGTACATTAAGTCCCTTGTAGTTAAAAGTGGTTCCTTGAATATCTTACTACTAAACTGCCACCTGCTTTGAAGCTCGAGTTTTATGGCCTCACTTGTAGATATATTTATTTACCAATTTGGGATCTGAAGAGTTGGGGGCCTGATACCTAGCACCACTGATGATAGTAATTAAAGAAAACAAAATATGTTGCTCATTATCAGACTATAAGAAACATTTTTTAATTTTATGTTTTTCTCTATTCTCCCCAAAATAGTTCTGACAATTTGTTTTCTTAAGAAGTTACATATACCCTTATGATATATATATGTGTGTGTGTGTATACATATATATATATTACTTTAAAATGGGGAGATATATTGTATAGCTACAGAAAAAAAAATTCTTAAAAGGAAAAGAAAACCTCTAGGCAGAAAATGAATCTGAGGCAATTTTTAAATATTATCTATACAATTTATGAGTATTTCATGAATACCAATAATCTATTCTCTTTTTGAAAGCCAAATTCAGCAAAATCTTAGTTGAAATTTAAGAACGACTAAATATTTTTACAAATATTTTTATATATAAAATATTTTTACAAATATTTTATATATAAAATATTTTTGCTAAATATTTTTACTCTATTCCTTTTAAGGAGAGTGGGAAATATCATGCCACCCAATCCATAAAGATACTCAATTTGAAATACTTATAAATAAAATTGTGGTTTGCAAGTTCCTTCAAGTCTCACTCATTTTGTACATTTATGTTTGACTGGACAGTGAACACTCAGCTAGTACTCCAGAAATCTAACTGAAATTAAATAAGCAGCCCAGGTGTGTGGCTTCACTTTATTCTTTTTTTTGTCCACTCATCAGGGGTTGCCCCAGGTTCTATGCTAAGTTCTGCATGTACTACACTAAACAGTCTCATATAATCTACTAAAACTCTATCAAGGGAATGACTACAGCTGTTGACTAAATATTTTATTGTGGAAATTAAAAATGTAAAATTAAAACCAAATTTTACAAGCTATCAATGCTGTTGCCTGCAAAAATGTGGTCTGTCTTCCCTCTGCCTCATTTACCTCTCTGTAAGTCGCTTATACTTGTCCACTGTCTGCACATCTGGAATGATTTCCCCTTGGCACAGGTAGACTTAAACCGATTCTTCCACCCACCCTTGTCTAGTTTCTCTTATAACCAAAGGTGTATAATTCAAGGTGTCTGTCAGGAATGAAGGTGGCCGTTTGTCCTGGAAGTAGACAGGGTCACTGGACCATGCCCTCTCCAAAAACTCAGTTGCTATAATGTGGCACTAATTGGAAATTCCATCAGTCGGTCGATTGATAGACAGACAGACAGACATAAACTTTTATGGATATAGGGCTGAGCTTCCAAAAAAGAAGGTGTGCTTTTTAAGGAACCAGACCACATCGTGTTCCTCAGTGTCGTAACACCAGAAGCCCAGAAAGAGAAAAAGAACAGTGGGAGTAAAGCACATTGGACATGCCAATAAATGAATGATAAATTATTAAAGCATGATTGGAAATATTGCCATTTTTCAAAGCTGTCACTTTAAGTATAAAAGCATCAGCACATTAAACTAGTTACTGCTTTTTCATAATTGAGACTTTAGCTTCTAGCTGTGCCCTGCAGCTTTTCATTAATCACTGAGACTGAAATTCAAGCTCAGTGACAGCTTAGAAGGCATTAAACGGGCAAAGTATTTTCCAGGTACAGTTAGGAAAGGCCTTTTAAGTCCTATAATCCATAGCTAATTGTTTTTCAAAGTCTCTAAACACAATCTACTTCTGGCGTTTCCTAGTGACAGAATTAGCTGCAAACTGGTTTTCTTTTTATCTTCCCAGGCTTTCTCTCACTAAAATCTATTGAGAGGCCTATTGTTAGCTGTATAAAACAGGTGCAGAATGACTGTGATATGTAAAACTGTAACTGATACTTAACCAAGGAAACATTTATTAGATTGCCTCTGAAACAATACTTCCTGAATACTTATTCTAATCATACCATTTAATTTGTCATAAAAGAAACAAGATGGCATGAAACTTTGCACACAGGCTGAGTTCACTTTTCTAATGGAAAAAAAAAAGACCCCATTGGATCTCTTAACAAATGCAACCGAATCTTCACCCGACATGAAGTAAGACTGTGGCTTCCCACATTTACACTTGAACTCCAAGATTCCCAGCATAAACCCCTCTGTTGCTTTGGTTTGCCAATTTTTTTTTCTTCCTTTTCTGAAAAGTGTTGTACATCAGGTTTTAATGGATGTGCCAAAACATTCTTTCTTTTGTATAACAAATTATCAAGAGCATTGAGGTTCATTAATTATGTCATCTAATTGGATTGAGGCAGGTGCAAAATACCTCAGATGAAGTGGTCACTGACAGGAAGGCCTAAGTGCAAGTTTTTCTATTAGAAACCAGCATGTCTCCAGACTCTTGGAATTACTTTGTACTTATTGATTAATGGCCATAATTTATTACAGTGCAGAAGATCTTGCATTGAGTTAAATGTGTGATTAATCAATTTTCCATCAAATTATGAACAGCAGACCAGTTGCCAGAAAGAAAATACCAAGTGCATTTTCCCATGGTGTAAATATATCAGGACTTCAGCTAATAACTGTCTATCACTTGCTTAATATTCCCTGTCACACTGATAAATGTCATCTCCACAAATGGGCCACAGGTAGCAATGATGGAAAGACCACCAAACATGTTTTATAGCTGCCCTTCTTATATAATGAAATACTCTTTGAATCCATCTCAAAACAATTTATTAATGCAAAATTCATTTCTGCCTTCAGCTTGAAATACATCATTGTTAAGTCAACAATATTATATTAAACTGATAACTGATATTGAGGAAAGAAAACCTTAGGCGAGAGAGAGATGAATTTTGGACTTCTGTGCACCAGAGCTCATTTTTAGTTCCCGTCAAAAATTCAGACATGTGACTAATTGTTGTCAACTCTAATCTGCTTTGAAAGCATAGCACATGTGTGGGGTGGGGCCGCCACAGAGACCTGCTGATTGAAGAGAACGCAGTTTGTTCCAAAGGTTAATTTCTTTGGTTCAATAACAGGTACTGTGAGGGTTCGCCACAGTAATTGTCTCCTTTGAGCAAGGGTACTTTATCTTACAACTAAATTAGGTGGATGCTACCTCCGAAAAAGTACAAAATGCAAATCAAAGCCGTGAGATAAAAGAGCAATACCTGAGTCAATCATGTTTTGGGAAAATGAACTTGTATTAAAACCTATAGAAATAAAAACTGATAAGATAAAGATTTAACTGAGGTAAGTAAATGACAGCGATCAGTCATTGAGCCATCCCAATCCAGAAAGAGTAGAGCAATACATATAACAACTCTAAAGGAAGCTGAACCCATACTAAAGACGGGTCCTAAGAATGCTACAGCAGGAGAATCAGGATCATCATTCCTCCTCTTCCTGGAGCGGGGAGATAGATGAGCCCAGGGTGTGAAGTTTGCTGTGTGGATCCCAGTTGGTGAGACAACAGCTCTCTCTTGGTGATGTTAGATCCCCAGCTCCGTGAGGTTAGGTTACGTTAGAGCATTCACACTTTCTGTATGAGGACATGAACATTTAGCCAAACTCCCTGGAAGAAGTTCACTCTGTGGCACACCTATAAGTTTCATCCTGACATTTTAGGCACTCTGCCCTGAAGTTGGATTCTACTCTACCTTATCTGAGATTAGAATGTTTTTGTCTTAAGCCCGTCCCTAAATACGGTGCAACTTGCCCTATCTCGAGAAGGCTTGGTTCTGTTAGTAGTCAGACCTGGTGTAAAGCTTTGCAAACCACTTTCCCTATTGTCACAGTCTCCTGAGCTGAGTAAATTATGATGTCTTGGAACCTATTCTTCTCCAAGAGTAGTCACATCCTCTTCTTAAATTTAGATTCCCTAGTTTCTAGACTACATGTGCAAGTAGAATAAGAACTGGAAGGTACATCTAGAAGCTCTTTCTAGCCCCATTCCCATCTACTGTATGATTTGGCACACATCGTCTTGGAAATAGTTCCCCAGCCCTCTTTAATGCCATGCAAGGGATTTATTTTAGCTGACTCTTTAATTCCAGTTCCCTCCTCCTGTGTTGTATAGAATCTTTAAGTATGTTGGATGTTTTATGCTATGTCTTAAAATTCTGTAATTCCTCAAGCTCAAGTCTCAATCGTTTTAACACCTATTAAATCTCTCCAGATAGAAGGAATCAAACTTCTCCTTGGAAGAAGGGGGATTAGGGCTTTCCACGTGCCTAACAAAAGTGTATATTACACAGATCTTTTCTTAGTCCCATGGAATTTTCAAGTTGAATCTTATTCTGACACTTATCTTAATATTTTTCTTTGGTCACACCATACTTAAGATAGACCTCAAACTTGCCACACAGGAGGAAGTTTTTGCTTCAGGGAGGTGAGCTGGACTAAGGAACACGTGACTGTAGGGAAGAAATTGGACCCTCTGTGCACTGCTGGTGGGAATGTAAAATGGTGCGGCCGCTGCAGAAAATTATATGGGATTTCCTCAAAAAATGAAACATAGAGTTACCATATGATCCAGGAATTCCACTTCTGGGTATAGGCCCAAAAGAATTGAAAGTAGAGACTCAGATATTTGAACACTCACGTTCCCAGCAGCATTGTTCACAATGACCAAAAAGTGAAAACAATCCAAGCGTCCATTGACAGATGAATGGGTAAACAAAATGTGGTTCACACATATAGTGGAATATTATTCAGCCTTAAAAGGAAAGGAAATTCTGATGCCTGCTGCAACATGACTGAACCTTGAAAATGTTGTGCTAAGTGAAACAAGCTAGTCACAAAAGGATAAAAATGGTATGATTCTACTTCTATGAGGTTCCTAGAGTCATCAGATTCATAGGGACGGAAAGTGCAATGGTGATTGCCAAGGGTTAGGGGGAGGAGAAAATGGGGAGTTATTGTTTCATGGGTAGAGTTTCAGTTTTGCAAGATGAAAAGAGTTCTAGAGATGGGTAGCGATGACTGTTGCAAGCATTGTGAATGTACTTAACACCACTGAAAGGTACACTTGAAATGGTTAAAATAGGAAATTTTATGTTATGTAAATTTTAGCATCATTTAAAATGAGAAAAAGAACAAGAACTCGTGACCATAATAAAGACGGGGCAAGTGGGAAAAAAGACAACAGCTCAGAGGTGGCCTTGCTAGTTTGGGCTTGAACCCCCTCCCACAAACATGGTACAGACCCTGGAAAGGTATGGCCAGTCCCTTTTGTAACACTGCAAAATGCAACTGATCTATATGCAGAGAGACATGGAAAGTTCAATTATGTTACATATCATTCATTGAGTACATTTTTGCCTCTCAACATAGCCAAACTGGTAGAAGAGTAGTTGGGATTAGCAGGCACCACGTAGCAAAGCAGTGTGTAAATCTGGAATATTTAACTTCTGGGTACCATGATTCTCTAGTGGCTTCAGGTTTGGAATCCGATTCATGTTTAAATATATGACTCCTGCTGTCATAGCAATGGAAAGAGGGGACACCCCAGAGGGACAATCGTTACTTGTGTTATGGACTGAATGTTTATGTCCCCTCCCCCCAAATTAATACATTGCAATTCTATCCCACAATCTGATGGTATTAGGAGGTGGAGCATTTGGGAGGTGATTAGAATTACAGGAGATCATGAAGGTAAAGCCCTCAGGAATAGAATTAGTGAAGCCCTCGTGGTTGGGACTCCTTGAGGGAGTCACAAGAAAGCTTGCTTCCTCTCCCACCCTTCTGCCATGTGAGGATATGATAAGATGGTGACAACTAGGAAGAGGAAGCAGGCTCCCACCAGACACTGAACCTGTTGGCACCTTGATCTTGGACTTTTCCAGTCTCCAGGACTGAGAAATAATTTCTGTTGTTTATAAGCAACCCAGTCTATAATATTTTGTTATACCAGCCTGGATGGACTAAGACAACTTGCCTCCAAATGATTGTGGTGGGGTTGAAACAAAAGTTAAGGGTTATCACCAGATCTTCCAATGAAAGCAAAAAATACAGACATTTATAAGAAAACTTCCAATGTTTAAATTTTGAAAAACTATACAAAAAAAAAAAAAAAGATCCTTTGAAATACTATGCATGTTTTAGCCTGGTGACAAACTCAGCCTTTGAATCAAGAGTTTATCCCTTCTGTTTTAATGGATAAGGTCAAATCCTTTACCTAGACCATATTATTTTTCTAAACTATACTGGTTAGAAGCTATCTCTCCCATCTCTAAACTCACAGATACATTGTATCCATCCATACCAAGACAAATACCTCTTTCTTTAATGTTCCTGTGTGTGTGGGGGGGGGGTGGTATATGTGTAATTTTGACTCCTATAATCCAAGCTGCTTGAGGATAGAATAGAGTTATATATATCTACGATGTTTAATACAGTATCTTATACCCATGATCTGCTAAATAAACAGTTGCTAATGTATGAATGTCTGAATCAATGAATGTGAACTGGGGGGGTGGTGACCTCAAATAACAGCCTGAATTATACTAGAAGCATATTTCCAAAGTCCAAATTCGTTTGCAATATTTTCTTTTTCAATTTGTAGATTTATTTATATGCAAAGTTTACATCATCATTTGTCTTTGTATCCCTCCCCCTCTCTCTTCCATGTACTACGTGCTAAGGTATATCAATTAATTATTTCAGTCCTATTTAACTGTTTGTTAACTGCCCCCAATTCTACATATTAACTAATTTAATCCTCATACAAATCCTATGATGCAGGTGCTATTATTGTCCCTAATTTCAGATGAAGAAACCAAGAGGAGAGGAACTCGCCTGCGGTCACAGAGTAGGTGATGGTGCCCAGACTGGGTCATAGGCAACAGCCACATCCTGTGGTCTCCAAAATGCCTGGAAGGCACTGCCTTTGTGCTCGGCAGTGAAGGCAGGAGAAGGAGGAGAAAGATGTCGGTGGCTCTTACTCTTTTCAGCTGTTTCAACATTTCAAAATGTAGTTTTTGCTTTGGCTCTTGTTTTCATTTTTATTTTCTTCCATTCTTTTCTAACAAAAGACAGGTAATTGCATTTGTCAAATTAGGCTTGAAGTGAAGCCACAGGTTTGTCACCAATACAAGACTTCCGCGAAAATCAAGGGAAACTTTCCGTGAGAATCAATTGGCTATACCAGGAATTTACAACAGAGTGTTACATATTTTATTAGTATTTATAAATTGTATCTAAATCCTTTATATCAGTAAAATCTACAGTAAACACATGTACATATATATAGTCATACCTTTTGTCCCAGAGAACTGGTTGTTAAACCTTTACCGTATACCACTGTCTTGGAGAAACTGCAGGCGTATCTGAACGCGAGCTAAGGAGAAGCTGAGCTGCAGATACATTTCCTTTGGCTTAGTGGGATATATTTATTAGGTTTGCAGTCACTTCCACGTATAGCTAAGTGATTGCTAGCCATACACATTTAGGAAAGGCTTCTATAAATATTTCAGTTGCTCACTGTGCGCACTTACTCGGTACAATGACATAAAAGTGCAGGGCCAGAGATTGTATTGTGATCTGAACATACCCTGTGGTGCCCAGTACAGGAAGTACGTGGGTTGTGGTCAAGAAACAAGAGTCAGAAGTTATTCTGTGGAAAATTCCTCCAATTATCAACATGAAAATTATTAGCAGAGAATTAGGAGACCCTTGACACCTAGTAAAATCCAAAATTCTCCCCTGTCAGGAACATACATAAAATGTAAACGTTTATAATTATAAACATACCATACTTTTTTGTTTGTTTGTGTCCCACATGGCTTCAATTTTTTTTATTTGAAATAATGAATTCAATAAATATTAATTGGATATTCATTATTTTCAAGCCCTTTCTAGGCTTGGGAAATTCCTAATTTAATTTTTTAATTTTTTTAATTTAAATTCAATTAATTAAAATATAATGTATTATTAGTTTCAGAGGTAGAGGTCAGTGATTCATCAGTCTTATATAACACCCAGTGCTCATTACATCACCTGTCCTCCTTAACCTCCATCACCCAGTTACCCCATCCCTCCCACCCACCTCCCCTCCAGCAACCCTCGTTTGGTGTCATATGATTAAGAGTCTTTTATGGTTTGCCTCCCTCTCTGATGTCATCTTGTTTTATTTTTTCCTCTCTTCCCCGATGATCTTCTGTTTTGTTTCTTAAATTCCACATGAGTGAGATCATATGATAATTGTTTTCTCTGATTGTTATTTCCCTTAGCATAATACCTTCTAGTTCCATCCATGTCGTTGCAAATGGCAGATTTCATTTTTCTTTTCTTTTTTTTTTTTTAGATTTTATTTATTCATTTGTCAGAGAGAGAGCACAAGCCAGGGAGTGGCAGGCAGAGGGAGATGCAGGCTCCCCGCTGAGCAAGGAGCCCAACATGGGACTTGATCCCAAGACCCTGGGATCATGATCTGAGCCAAAGGCAGTTGCTTAACCAACTGAGCCACCCAGGTGTCTCAAGCTTTCATTTTTTTTGATGGCTGAGTGGTATTTCATTGTGTGTGTGTGTGTGTATATATACATATATATACACCACATCTTCTTTATACATTCATATGTCTATGGACCCTTTCCATAGTTTGGCTATTGTGGACATTGTTGCTATAAACATTGGGATACAGGTGCCCCTTCGGATGACTACATTTGTATCTTTGGGGTAAATACCCAGTAGTGCAATTGCTGGGTCATAGGGTAGCTCTATTTTCAACTTTTTGAGGAACCTCCATAGTGTTTTCCAGAGTGGTTGTACCAGTTTACATTCCCAGCAGCATTGTGAGAGGTTTCCCCTTTCTCCACATCCCCGCCAATATCTGTCATTTCCTGACTTGCAATCCCTATCAAAATAGCATCAATATTTTTCACATAGCTGGAATAAATAACCCTAAAGTTTGTATGGAACCAGAAAAGACCCCGCATAGCCAGAGGGATGTTGAAAAAGAAAAGCAAAGCTGGAGGCATCACAATCCCGGACTTCCAGCTCTATGACAAAGCTGTAATCATCAAGACAGTATGGTACTGGCACAAAAACAGACACATAGATCAATGGAACGGAATAGAGAGCCCAGAAATGGACCCTCAACTCTATGGTCAACTAATCTTTGACAAAGCAAGAAAGAATGTCCAATGGAAAAAAGACAATCTCTTCAACAAATGGTGTTGGGAAAATTAGACAGCCACATGCAGAAGAATGAAACTGGACCATTTCCTTACACCATTCATAAAGATAAACTGAAAATGGATGAAAGACCTAAATGTGAGACAGGAATTCATCAAAATCCTAGAGGAGAACACCGGCAGCAACCTCTTCGGCCTCAGCCGCAGCAACTTCTTGCTAGACACATCTCCAAAGGCAAGGGAAGCAAGGGCAAAAATGAACTATTGGGACTTCATCAAGATAAAAAGCTTCTGCACAGCAAAGGAAACAGTCGACAAAACCAAAAAATAACCTACATAATGGGAGAAGATATTTGCAAATGTCTTATCAGATAAAGGGTTAGTGTCCAAAGTCTATAAAGAACTTATCAAACTTAACACCCACAAAACAAATAATCCAGTCAAGAAATGGGCAGAAGACATGATCAGATATTTCTCTCTCCAAAGAGAAATATAAATACAAATGGCCAACAGACACATGAAAAAATGCTCACCATCACTCGGCATCAGGGAAATACAAATCAAAACCACAATGAAATACCACCTCACACCAGTCAGAATAAGTAAAAATAAATATACTATACTTTTTTTAAAAAGTTACTTGATTTAGAAAGGCAACTGTTTAAAGTAGTGGGAAAACTGTAAAGGAAGATCTTTGCAGCATCCTTTAAATTTTTTTCTTTCTTGATGGAAATGGCATATCTTATAAAGCTAGAACTCAACATTTTAACTGCAATTTGGAAATGACTGAGAATGTTTCAGTAAAACAACTGAAATATTGGGCACCTGGGTGGCTCAGTCGTTAAGCGTCTGCCTTCAGCTCAGGTCATGATCCCAGGGTCCTGGGATCGAGCCCCGCATCGGGCTCCCTGCTCGGCGAGAAGCCTGCTTCTCCCTCTCCCACTCCCCCTGCTTGTGTTCCCTCTCTCACTGTCTCTCTCTCTCTGTCAAATAAATAAAATCTTTAAAAAAAAAAAAACAACTGAAATATTATAATGATCTGATTTGGGTGAATATGAAGGTTATACTCTTTGGCCTTCTTTAAATTCATTTAACAAAAAACAGAAAAGTCAGATGAAAATCAGGGAAACTCATGAAAGGTAATAAAGTTAAGCAATGAAATCAATATTGCTGATTTTAATAAAACTTTAATCAGGTCATAGCAAAAATAGTAGTTCATTCAGAAGAGATACAAATGAGATACATTTCAATTGTAGTGAAAATGATTGTCACTGAAAGAAACTGCTAGACTGATAGGTAGTGATTAGGAAATTTATAATGTGGGTAATGGTGTCTTGGAAAGGACACTGGCCTAGGACTTGATAGACGTGAGTTCAAGCCCCAGCTCACCCTCAACCAGGGGTGACGCTGGGCCATTTCTGGTTCCTGACTGTTAAAAACGCCTTGCAGTTGGGCCAAGAGTCAATCATCTGATTGAATCTCAAGGTCTCTCTCATTCTCTCTCTCAGTCAATTCTGATACTTGTCACAAAGAATAAATTACACATCTTACCATCTTACATCTGGATGATACAAAATTTGTCAAATTCATGTTGAGTAGCTCTCCAAATACAGCATGGGCTAATGCATGGACTATTCTGAATTCATTTTGTATGGAACAGGGCTCTTGCCCCTCAGAAGTTGCTCCTTTCCTTCTCCTATACCCACAGCACCTCACTCCCAAAAACACTTTGAAATGTCTCTTACAGCGTTGCCAAGGGCCTCTGTCTGTGCTCTGACTACTGAACTCTGCCTCAGTGATGTAAAGTGTTTGAGCTGGGCAAACAAGCTGGAAATTCAGTCTTCGTTTCCCAGACTGTGGTGGCTGTGGTTAAGCATGAGAGAAATATTATTTCTTGTTTATACGTTCTGGGACACCACTTAAGAAGGACTGCTTGGGTGTGTTCCACACCAGAAGGTACTGAGGCCAAAGGCTTTTACACATTTTATCCATGACTTGGATGATGAACTAGGAATCCTGTTTATTCATTTTAAGGATGAAATCTTGGAAGGAGGTGCTGCTTATCCTTTGGAATATTTGAATAAAAGTCAAGAAAACCTAAGTAATTTGGAAAAGAAATCAGGAAAAGTTTTAGTGATCTCAAAAGATGGACATTGGATGGTAAATTTTTTTTTTTAAAGATTTTATTTATTTATTTGACAGAGAGAGACACAGCGAGAGAGGGAACACAAGCAGGGGGAGTGGGAGAGGGAGAAGCAGGCCTCCCGCGGAGCAGGGAGCCCGATGTGGGGCTCGATCCCAGGACCCTGGGATCGTGACCTGAGCCGAAGGCAGATGCTTAACGACTGAGCCACCCAGGCGCCCTGGATGGTAAAATTTTAAAGTAAATTACAAACAATGAATCATGGAACACTACATCAAAAACTAATGATGTAATGTATGGTGGTTAACATAACAATAAAAAATTTTAAAAATAAAGTAAATTAAATTTGGGGGATGTCAAATAAAAATGTATTGTGTAGAGTTGTGAATAAATTTTAAGGGTCTAGTTCTCAGACTGGGGCTGCAAATTGAATAAGAGACAGCAATATTTCAACCTAGCTTTCTTGCCCCCCCCCCCAACCAAAGTCACTGTGAATCTGGTTGAACTTGGACATATACAAAGGAAAAGTTTCAAATTCACCCACAATTTTATCCTTGAAATTAATAAAATGAAGATAAAACAGTAAAAAGCAACAGTATTACCTGTAGGAATTACTCGTTCAAACTTCTCTACATGTCAGATATCACTCTCTCCATGGTATATATTTGAACAGCACATTTAAGAGAAAAAATATAACTTGGAGATAATGCAGAAGAAAGCAGTGACAGTGATCAAATAATTAGAATTAGGTGACTATAAAAAAAATCTTAATAAGAATTAAAAGTGTTCAAAATGAAAAACAGAATGCCCGAGGAATAACACAGTATGGATTTTGATGTTTATAAAATGTATCTGAGATTCTTTTTCTTGAAACTATTTGGGGCGCCTGGGCGGCTCAGCCGGTTGAGCATCTGCCTTCAGCTTGGGCCATAAACCCGGGGTCCTGGGGTTGAGCCACATGTCGGGCTCCCCTGCTCAGTGGAGAGCCTGCTTCTCCCTCTCCTTCTGCCTCTGCCCCTCCCCCTGCTCGTGCGTGCTTTCTCCCTTCCCCCATCTCAAACAAATAAATAAAATCTTTTAAAAAAAAGAAACTATGAATAGAAAAAAATCATTTTAAAAATAGAATTTGGACCTAAGGAAGCTATTTGTAACCATCTACTTATGATCATGGCTGTTAGTGCAGGGGGCAGTCATACAAAGCAGAGAGGCTACCTGCTCTGGTCTGAAATTAGCAGCCCCTGCTTCTCCTTCTGCACTGAAGCTGCTTTAGGCTCTTCTATCTCCTTGTGTCTCCTTTTAAATGCAAATGATTTGGGAAGGGTTGCCCTTAATTCACTAATTTTATCTAGCAGTTAACACCTTAGCAACTAGAAACCCAACTAAAAGAGAAAGGAACTGGATGAGGGTTTTGGTGGACATGCAGCCTTCCTGAAGATAAGAGGGAGATGTGGAGGAAGGAAAGGAGTGCTTGTCAGAAAGGAGGGATGTAACCAAACGGTCCCTCATATCAGTCCATTTTTGGTGTGTATGCCAAAGGTCCCAATCCCTGACCTAGTGTCACTCCTGAGTTTGGTATGAAATGATGAAAGATAATTTAAAGAACTCTGTTTAAACTTGTCACAGGCACAAATTCCAAACCCCACGAAGTGAGGCGCTTTTATCCGTGGTGCTGCAGGGCGGGTGGGAAGGGAGAAAAGTAAATGGCTTGAAAATAGTTAGACCTCTTTAACTAAAATTAGTTTCTGGCAAGGGCTCTCAGCCACACTGGCCTACATTTTCCAGAACTATTGTTC
Organism: Neomonachus schauinslandi; assembly: GCF_002201575.2. Lineage (NCBI taxonomy): Eukaryota > Metazoa > Chordata > Mammalia > Carnivora > Phocidae > Neomonachus > Neomonachus schauinslandi. The sequence continues at coordinate 112,823,359 of NC_058403.1, forward strand.
TTATGCTTTTTGCCCAAGTGTGTTTGCACAGTTTCCAAAGTCAGGAGCTGACTATAAAGGGAAATCAGAAAAGCTGTGACTAAATGAAGGAGAAAATAAAATCCATATGACTAAAATTCTACTGCATAAACTTCATTAATCGTTACTTCTGGAACATGAGACTCCTCTGTAAGCATACATGGAAAACTTAATTTTGCGACCTTGACATACACTATCAAAAACTGCCTTCTAGCCAAGAAGAAAGAGTTGGCTTACACCCCGGTAAATGGTGCTATCATTACTCAAGGGAAGTGCGGAGCACTCTGCTCTAGATGTATGTTGCTTTTCTTGTTTGATGTCCATTAAAATTCTATTTCCATTCCCCAATGTGGTTATATTCTGCAAATTTTTTGGTGTAAAGCAACTAAACTATGTCCAATTGAAAAAAATGGAAAATGGGCAGGCATAGCTCATATGACCACATGATATACATATTCATCACAATGTTTTGAAAGAATTGTCAAAAAATGTAGAGTACAAGTTACTACTGTCCTGGGATGGCTGAATATTACATGCTGCCCATTCGAGTGAAAAATTACTGAAGCACACACTCGAGCAGTATAAGAATCATCAGATTAACAACACTTTGAAGAGCTACATTTACACAAACCACACACATATTCATTCTGACTGAGGAGACAAGGATATGATAATTTAGCAAAACATATTTTTAAAAACTTACTTTGACCAAACCAAAGGTTAGTAGTTGTATCTTTATTGCAAAACACACTGATTTTCTGTGCTTGGCATACCAATTAGCCTAAACAAAATGGCAGTCCTTTCTCACTCTTTCTACAAAGTATGTATGGAAACCCCATTGTCAATATTTGTCATGACCTCTAAGCCAGCCCTTCCAAGAACATTTCCATTTTTGTATTTGCCTTTGCTTTAAGCCTGTAAAACATTCTGAAGTGAGAAAGTAGGGAAGGGAGAAAGATGGTTTTGGGGGAGGAAAGCATGATTTAAGATCTGTGGAAAAACAGGGTGTTTTCTCTTTGTTAATAAAATATTCTTTCTTTCTTTCTTTCTTTCTTTCTTTCTTTCTTTCTTTCTTTCTTTCTTTCTTTCT
>NC_058403.1:112824476-112838208 GCF_002201575.2 Neomonachus schauinslandi
TCTTTCTTTCTTTCTTTCTTTCTTTCTTTCTTTCTTTCTTTCTTTCTCTCTCTCTCTCTCTCTTTCTCCTCTCTCTCTTCCTCCTCTTTCTCTCTTTCTCCTCTTTCTTTCTTTCTATTTATTTTTTGTTTTTATGAAGGTAGAGATTTGGATCTGCCTTGTTCACTGCTGTATTCCCAATACCTAGAACAGTGTCCATCAGACAGTAGGTGTTTAGAGAGTATGTACTGAATGAATAAATGGTGTTTTTCTCTGTAAATAACATCCAATGAATATTTTTCTAAGTATTACTTCTTGATTGTAGAATATCCATTGACAATATTGACTGAAAAAGAGTGTTCTTTTTTATCCCCACCCAGGAAGGAATCCTTCTAACAGAGCAGATAACTTCCAGCGGAACACATGTGAAGAGGTGAATCCTCTCCACGTCACATCCCCCCCACCGCCCAGATACACTCAAACAGACCCAGAAATCAATTGTGTCACGATGTTGCAGTCTTCATTGAATTGCTGTCCATGAACATTATTAAGCATCTATCATGTGTATGGAACTGTGCTGTGAGCCGTATACAAAGATGAATAAGGCATGGACTTTATATTCAAATTAGAGTCTGTAAAGGAGAAGGATACATAGACAAATAATTTCAATACAGTGTACAAAGTGCAATAATAGGAGTAGTTTACCCTGTTTGGAGGAGCCGGCAGGCAGGGCAGATTTCTTGGAGGATATTGTGACAGGTATTACAGAACATATTTTGACTGAATGTTAAATAGAAGCTTGCTAAGCAGACAGGAGCAGAAAGGCCATTCCAGAGAGAGCCGCCCAAGCAGTAATGTGAAGTCCGGAAACTGCCTAATGCATTTGGGAAACCACAGGTCAACGCTGTGAGGTGAGGCACAACGGGAGTTGAGTTTGGAGAGATAAACAGATATGAATTCTAAAAGTGATGGAAAGCAATTAGAAGGGTTTAATAAATAAGGGCATAACATGATCAGATTTGCATTTAAAAAAGATCACCCTAACGCCCATGGAGAATGGGTTTAAATGGAGTGTGACCAAGGATAGGAACGTAGAACTAGGAACAAATTTAGGGGCCGGGGGGAAGGAGGGCATAACTCAGGTATTTGTGAATACCTTGGTGTACATTCCTCTACATTTCGGGAGAAATTTCTTAGCTAAAAATGCAGATTAAGGAATATTTGGCATATAAGCAATCATTAAAGTCCATGGTGTGTGACAAAGTTATGATGAAAAAAGCCAGCAAGCCAAGAGAAAAAGAAGGAATCAAAAGAAAGGAAAAGAACTCCGGGCAAGAAAGAGAGAAGCAATGAGCATAGAAATGGAAGTATGAGGAAAACCAGGAGATAAATTACTTGTATTGTAAATATACCCACCTACCTTGTTTCTTTCTAATGCAGGATAGTCAGAAGAAAGGCAAACAGGGACAAGCGGGCCCTGCCCTAAGAGAAAACCACCCTTAAAAGGATTTTACACCACCCTGGAAGGAGCCCTCCACCCTTTCCCATGTGATAGGTAGATGACAAAAACCTGATTGGGTGACGGGAGCAGGGAGGGTTAATCAGATTTAAAAAGCCCGCCAACAAGCCCATAAAAACCCCTAGACTTAGAAACTCCAGGGGCAGCCCTCTCGGGTCTCCTCCTTCTTTGGGAGCTTTGTACTATTATTGCTCAATAAACTGCTTTGCTGCCCACCACTCTTCCCCTGGTCTACCTCTTCCTTCTTCAAAGTGGCGTGATCAAGAACCTCGAGCACCAAAGGAAAAGAAATCCTGTAACATTTCTACAATTTGAAACCTTCAGAAAGTAAGCATATGTTTCAAATAGTTAGGTATTTCTATTGTTCAGAATAGAAATGTAGAAAGAAAATAAATTTTCTTAGGGGGTATGAAATATTCTTACCACCAAATCTGGCTGCACACTGACTCCTGATTTTACCTATAAGCAAAGCATTTTTTAAAATTCCACTTGTGGGGCACCTGGATGGCTCAGCTGGTAAAGCAGTTGCCTTCTGCTCAGGTCATGATCTCAGGGTCCTGGGATAGAGCCCCATGTCTGGCTCTGTGCTCAGCAGAGAGTCTGCTTCTCCCTCTCCCTCTGACCCTCCCCACCGCTCGTGCTCTCTCTCTGCCTCAAATAAATAAAATCTTAAAAATAATAAAAATAAAATAAAGCAAAATTCCACTTGTGGGGCACTTATGTGGCTCAGTGGGTTAAGCATCCAACTCTTGATTTTTGCTCAGGTCATGATCTCAAGGTCATGAGATTGAGCCCCAAGTGGGGCTCTGGAGCCTGCTTAAGATTCTCTCTCCCTCTGCCTCTGCCCCTCCCCCACTCACACTCACTCCCATGCTCTCTCTCTCTCTCTAAAAAAAAAAAAAGAGCTAAAAAAATAACAAAATACCACTTTACATTTGTATACAGGTTTTTTTTTTTTTTAAGATTTTATTTATTTATCTGACAGAGAGACACACAGCAAGAGAGGGAACACAGCAGAGGGAGTGGGAGAGGGAGAAGCAGGCTTCCCGCTGAGCAGGGAGCCCGACGCGGGGCTCGATCCCAGGACGCTGAGATCATGACCTGAGCTGAAGGCAGATGTTTAACATCTGAGCCACCCAGGCGCCCCGTATACAGGGCTTTATTGTAAAATTCTTTCATATGTACCCATCTTATTATCAATTCTTACAATAAACCTATAAGGTAGGAATTATTTTCAAAAGGGAAAAATGAAGGCTCAAAACCCAAGTAACCTATCCAAGGAAAGTTCCCAGGTCTTCTGAGTCCCAAGTTGCTTACACTAATATTATACTCAGGGTTCTTGGGGTAAAGCTCTTTCATTCATACAAAACAACTTGGCCTTCTCTGAAAAGCTAAGCTGATTTTCATGTTGGTAACTCCATGAGTTGACTAAATTGCCTCTCTGAGGTTTAGTTCTATGGCATAGATAAGGGCTTTTAAGCTGGAAAGACCTTTTAACAATAACACAATATGTCACAAGGCTTAAGGGGATGTGTTGAAGATTCACCATGGTATTACAATGATCCTTTAAAATTTTACCTGACACCTGTCAGAATGGCTAAAATGAACAACACAGGAAACAACAGATATTGGTGAGGATGCGGAGAAAAGGGAACCCTCCTACACTGTTGGTGGGAATGCAAACTGGTGCAGCCACTCTGGAAAACAGTATGGAGGTTCCTCAAAAAGTTAAAAATAGAGCTACCCTATGACCCAGCAATTGCACTACTAGATATTTACCCAAAGGAAACAAAAATACTGATTCAAATGGATACATACACCCTGATGTTTACAGCAGCATTATCAACAATAGTCAAATTATGGAAACATTGACTGATGAATGGATAAAGAAGAGGTGGTTTATATATATAATGGAATATTACTCAGCCAAAAAAAAAAAATGAAATCTTGCCATTTGCAACGACATGGATGGAGCTAGAGAGTATTATGTTAAGCAAAATAAGTTAATCAGAGAAAGACAAATACCATATGATTCCACTCATGTGTGGAATTTAAGAAACAAAACAGATGAACATAGGGAGAAAGAAAAGAGAGAGGCAAACTAAGAAACAGACTCTTAATTATAGAGAATAAACAGAGTTGTTGGAGGGGGGCTGAGTGGGAGGATGTGCTAAATGGGTGATGGGTATCAAGGAGGGCACTTGTGATGAACACTGGATATTATATGTAAGTTGTAAATCACTAAATTCTATACCTGAAACTATTACTATATTGTATGTTAACTAACAGGAATTTAAATTAAAACCTGAACTACAGGGGCGGCTGGGCGGCTCAGTCGATTAAGCGTCTGCCTTCTGCTTAGGTCATGATCCCAGGGTCCCAGGATCCAGCCCCACATCAGGCTCCTTGCTTAGCAGGGAGCCTGCTTCTCCCTCTGCCTCTGCTGTTCCCCCTGCTTGTGTTTTCTCTCTGTCAAATAAAATAAATAAAATACTACAAAAAAAAAAAACTGAACTACAAAAAAATAGATAAAATAAAATTTCAAAGAACAGAAATATCAGCTTAATCCAGATGCCTTAGTGAACTAAAGCAAAATGGCCATACTTGACTGGGTATGGTCATGAAAACTCATGAGAATTTGTGGCACATTAGCTTGCAAGGTATGGAGACATAAAGAGAAAATTTTTGTCTCCCCTGAAGAGAAAAAGCTTATACTTCTGGTGCTATTTGTCATGTCCCAATTGGCCAAAGCCATAATCTTAGTCCTCAGGCTAGTCTTGGGTCTTTGAAGAACTGGTCCTACAATAGAACCCACAGATTCTGAACTCACTCATCCCCCTGGACTCTCTGTCTGTCAGATTCCAGTATCCCCTCCTGTGTGATTCAACCTCTGTCTGGCTGTGGAAAGCCTCCGGTTTCACCTTCACTACTATGATCTTGGTGCTGGTAGCTCTTCCCTAAGCAACCCAAGATCAGCTCTGCCAGCTGAAGACCCTGGACGCAGCCCAGCATTCTGGAGAGGATGATGAGTAAAGGCAGCCAAACCAGGCCACGCCTGCCAGAGCACCACCCTACCCTTCACTGGTAAAATTCTAATTTGGTTAAGATTTTTTTTTAACACCTTTGTGCCACTATGTAGATGTTTTTAAAACAACTTAAATGTCCATTTTTTCGTGTAATCTGGACTTCGACATTATAGATCTCTTTAACAAATATATAAATCCTATTGGCATTTTGGTAAAATGGGTTTTTGTGTACAGTTATCCAGAGATGAAATCTTCTGAGATTTGAAAGAAAACACTTTTTGCATCAATTGTTAGCATTTTCTCTTAAAATTAACTTTTAAGTCATCAAATTCCAGAATGCCTGTGAACTTTATTATTATTATTTTTTGGCATAAAATAACAGAGCAGATTCATTTAAGAAAGTCAATTCAGAAATTGTGTGTGTGTTACCAATATCTCCAAAGACATCTTTTTAGAAAAGGGTTAGAAGAAACTCCATTGTTTCACGGATAAATAGTCTCTGTATAAATTATTATTCACAGGGCGCCTGGGTGGCTCAGTCGTTAAGTGTCTGCCTTCGGCTCGGGTCATGATCCCAGGGTCCTGGGATCGAGTCCCACATCGGGCTTCCCGCTCTGCGGGAAGCCTGCTTCTCCCTCTCCCACTCCCCCTGCTTGTGTTCCTGCTCTCGCTATGTCTCTCTCTGTTAAATAAATAAAATCTTTAAAAAAAAAATTATTATTCACAGTACTGTCTAAACAGAAAGAAATTCCTTGACTCAGTGGTATGGCTTCTTGAAAAGTTTCAGTTGGAAAGTATTATGCACTATTACATAGGGAATGTTTGAGCCAAATCTTCAAATACACAGTCATTTAATAGATTTTATTGGAAGAATCTTTCACTATTATTTTAAGATCTTTCTATAATTATGCACAGAAAATTTGTATTCAGCCAGAAAAATTTTACATTCTTCCTAATCCACCACTTTAATAGAAATATTTCTTCTAGCAATTATTTCTTCCCATTGTTTCTATCTGTGTTAAATTTTTCCAAAGCTTAAAATTAGAGGATGGTGTACCTGAGACGAATGTAACACTATATGTTAACTACACTGGAATTAAAATGTAAAAAGTTATAGTAGAGGGTGAAATAAAAGTCTCTGTCAATATCTAACAATCTAAAAATGACCTTGTACTTTTAGACTAATTTTCGTAGGCTCTGTATTAATTATTGGATGCATTCATGTTAGCAGCTCTAGACAGAATGCCTGCTAGAGTCCACAGCAGGATAAGACAATTAGTAAATCCATGAAATTTTCTTCTGTTTGTACTTTGATTTTAAAGGTTAAATGTTAGTTTGTTTAAGATGTTTTATGTGTTGGTCAGAGATGTTGCTATACAACAGTGCTGAATGGGTTTCTTCATGGTATGAAATACAAGTGTATGAAAATCAAGTATGCATAAGGAAACCAAATTTGGTTTCATTTATCATATGGCCTTGAACATTACAAAGCCTGTGGAATAAATAAATAATTCAATCCAATCCATTTAAAATACATTTATGGACTGTCTACATTGAGCAGGGCACTGTGATACCTTTGCAAAGTTTAAATCTACTAAGTACATGTACCACACACAAAAACACATACATACACATGCACGCACACAAATGGCTAATGTAAGGATGCATGCCAACAGCAGGATCAGCCTGGTGGAGGGTGGATTAAAGGGTAAAGACACTGTCCACTTTGCCTCAGATACAAGCAGGGCTGATCCTCAATGGGCAGGTACAGACACAGCGGTCCTATCTGCTTAAAAGTTGAAGCACTTCTGTCCTGGGGTGCTCTCCCTCATCGTGGCTGCTGAAGCCCCTCCCCCAATCTCATCAGGGTTTAGAAATAAAAAGGCTGAAGTCAGCACAGCAGGAGACAGTGAGGGTTGCACTGTTGGTTGGTTCTTGGTGGTTGGAAGCCAGTATAACCACTAGTCTGACGTCTTGAGCATCCATCCTGAGAATAAGGTGGAGATGGTGGGAGAGAAAACAGGTGAATTGGAAGCAGATCAAAAATTAATTTGCAAAAAAATTAATTAATTTGCTTAAAATGTAATCTGAAAACTATTCCTTAAGCCCAGGATCAACACCGCAAATGCTTGCAGGAGTTAAGCAAATAAAGTAAGTTGGCCAGAGGAGAAGTGTGGCAGACTGGAGAGTATATGTCTCATAGAAGCTGGAAGTTGCTAGTCCTGCACCCAGTATTATGTGAAGTCTTCAGATCTTTCAAGTGATATTAGAAATCTCGGTTTGTATGTGAAATTTATTGATTTCTTTTCTTTTTGGGGGGGGGCAGGGGAAGGCAGAGGGAGAGGGAGAGAGAGAGTCTTAAGTAGGCAACATGCCCAGTGCACAGCCCTACGCAGGGCTCGATCTTAACTACCCTGAGATCATGACCGGAGCCCAAATCAAGAGTCAGATGCTTAATGGACTGAGCCACCCAGGCACCCCTGAAGTCTATTGATTTCTAAATGTTGGTAATTAATTCAAATAAAAATCAAAACCCGAACCAAAACACCAGGAGAGCTAAACCATATATATCTGTTAGTGGGATTCAGCTTGAGTTCCATCAGCATGCAACTCTGACCTAGAATCTCCATTCTTTTCCAGTGACGTGTGAACTGTGCCTTCTCTTTTGACCTAAATAGCACAAGTAGAAAAATCTACTTTTTATGACCCTCACAATTTCATCAGTTCATAATTACACAAAATGTTGTGGAATTGTATGCCTTGAATGTAATCAGGTGGGTTGAATTCATTCCACAAATTAAAATAGTAGGCATTCATGTGGTCAAGCAAAAAAGGCATAATCTTTTAAGGTTCCAGGTCATAACTAATTCCTCCCCTCACCCATTTTTAAAGGTTCAACAAGTGTATGCTATTCTTTAGGAACATAAATTGGTGTTCATTTTGCTTCTTGCTTAATAAAACTCTGATATAAACTCTGTCCTAGGATTTATATCTAAAAACTCAGGCAGATTCTAGAAAAACTGTACTAAAAACATGGTTAAATACAAAGAAAATAAAACATATATGCCCATTTCCTCATTTAAACAAAATGAGGACCAGAACAGAGCACCACAGTCCAAACAGAGGTTGAAAAAGTATCAGAATTTGGTATAGTCTGGAGTTTTCCCTCCTTCCTAGTGAGGAGATGGTGGTTCCAGGCAGTATTTAGGAGGATCATAGTCTAATTGGTACTTTAAGAACTCTCCATCTCTGAGCCTAAATGTTACTGGGGGGAGAAAGAACATAGAGTTGTCATGCTTCGGAAAGTCTCAACTGACAGGTTGCCAAATGTGCTGTAGCAAGTGAAACCAGTGTTCAGGCCTCAGAAGCCCCCCACCCCCACCCCACCATTCACCAGCTGAGTGATTAAAGGCAAGTTGTTTAACCTCTCTAAAAGTCAGTTTACTTTTCTGTAAAATAGGAATAAAAATGCCTCCCGGAAATGTGAGAATCAAATGAGATTACAGAGGACTTACAAAGAATTAAATATATTTAGCATGGTGTCAGGATGGTATTAATTTTTTTCTGATACCCCACCCACCCAACACATCCACAACAAAAACCCCAGTTACCTACAGCCAAGAAGCAAGCAAGATTCTAGAAACAAGCTTGCCAGTGAGCAGGTAGAGAAGGTGCTGGCCCCGGTTACATCTCCTGCCCACACAGCCCATCCATTACTGGGAATTCTACTCTCGAGGAATAAAAGACCTTCTCGAAGTTAAAGGGACTCCTTACCATCCTCCCTTATCTCTTCCTCATTTTTCCTTCCTTTTCCCTCACCTTTAGATCATTAAAGTATCTGGAAGGAAGAATGCCTTAAAGTTTATCAACTTGGGGAGCAAGATGGCGGAGGAGTAGGAGACCTGGATTTCGTCTCCTCTCAGGAATTCAGCTGGATAGGGATCAAACCATTCTGAACACCTACAAACTCAACAGGAGATCGAAGAAAAGAAGAGCAACAACTCTCTCATCAGAAAAGCGACCACTTTCTGGAAGGTAGGACGTGCGGAGAAGTGAATCCGAGGCGATATTCGGGAGGATAGACGGCGGGGGAGGGGCCTCCGGCGGCCGCTTCTGGCAAGTGATAGAGCCGCGGAGCACAAAATCGGAACTTTTAGAAGTCTGCTCCGCCGAGGGACGTCACTCTGGTGGCTAAGTGGGGGGTGGAACCCTCCGGGACACTGTGGTCTCAGGACCCTCGGGGTCACAGAAAGACCGGGGGTGCCTGAGTGTGGCAGAGCTCCCAGGTAACGGAGCAGGGAAGCCGGCTGCAGAGGCGGAGCCCAGGCGCGGGCTCTCAGCTCGGGGTTGCCATAAACCGGGATCCGCGGCACAGTCGGGCCCCTGCTCCTCCAGCAGGGACCCAACAAGCGGCAGATCCGGGGAGACTCACCTTCCTCCCCTGGGAGGAGCCGCACGGGGGTGCACCGCAGGGATCTGCTGGGTTTGGAGACTCCACCCGGGGTCGGGTGCCAGAGATAGAAACGCGTGGTCACAGGCGGGTGAGCACAGAGTGAGGCCAGAGACGGGGAGATGGGAGTGACTGACTGCTTTTCTCTGGGGGTGCACTGAAGAGCAGGGCCCCAAGTTCTCTGCTCCTCCAGGCGGAGATTGGGAGGCCGCCATTTTCACTCTCGGCCTCCAAAGTTGCACGGAAAGCTCGCAGGGAACAAAAGCCCCGGAGAGCAAACCTGAGCAGATTACTTAGCCCAGACTGGCAAGGGCGGGGCAGTTCCGCCTCCGGCAAAGACATTTGGGAACCACGGCAACAGGCCCCTCCCCAGAAGATCAGCAAGAACAGCCAGCCAAGACCAAGTTTACCGATCAATGAGAACCGGCAGAACTCCAGCGCTAGGGGACTACTGCACATAGAATTCATGGCTTTTTTACCATGATTCTTTAGTCTTTCAAAGTTAATTTTTTTTAACTGTCTTTTTTTCTTTTTTTTCTTATTGAATTTTTCTTTTTCCCTTTTTCGACCAACATCTTATCAATCCCTTTTTTTAAAAAAAACATTTTTATTTTTCATTTTTAGAGTCATATTCTATCCCTTCATAGTAGTTACCCGTATTTTTGGCTTATATATATAAGTTGTTCTCTCTTTAAAATTTTGAGATAGTTTCTTCTAACAGATTAAAATATACCCTAAATCTCTAGTATATGGTTTTTTCTACTCCCCTGCCTGATCACATTCTATCACTTTTTTTTCTCTTTTTTTAAATCCTCTTCTTTCTTTTTTTCAAACAACTTCTTATCAATTCCTTTTATAAAATTTTTTATAATTTCCATCTTTACAGTCATATTCCATCCCTTCATCATATCAACCCTTATTTTTGTACATATATAAGTTTTTCTTTCTTTAAAATTTTGGGAGGCACTTTCTTCTAAAAGACCAAAATACACCCCAAATCTAGTGTGTGGAACTGATCTATATACCAGCCTGATCATATTTGATCACATTTTGTTTTTTTTTGTTGTTGTTGTTGTTGTTGTTTTGTTTTGTTTGTTTTTGTTTTTATCTTTATCTTTTTCTTTTTTTTTCTTTTTCTTTTTCTTTTTTCTCTCTTTCCCTTTCTTTTCCCACTGCTTCAAGTCTTTTCTGATTTGTTTAGAGTATATTTTCTGGGGACGTTGTTACTCTGCTAGCATTTTGTTCTCTCATTAATCTATTCTCCTCTGCGCAAAATGACAAGACAGAAAAAATCACCTCAACAAAAAGAACAAGAGGTAGTACCGACTGCCAGGGACCTACTCAACGGACATTAGTACGATGTCAGATCTAGAGTTCAGAATCATCACTTTAAAGATACTAGCTGGGCTTGAAAAAAATATGGAAGTTATTAGAGAAGCCCTTTCTGGAGAAGTAAAAGAACTAAAATCCAACCAAGTAGAAATCAAAAAGGCTATTAATGAGGTGCAATCAAAAATGGGGGCGCTAACTGCTAGAATAAATGAGGCAGAAGAGAGAATCAGTAATATAGAAGATGAAATGATGGAAAATAAAGAAGCTGAGAAAAAGAGAGATAAACAACTACTGGATCACGAGGGCAGAATTCGAGAGATAAGCGATACCATAAGACGGAACAACATTAGAATAATTGGGATCCCAGAAGAAGAAGAAAGAGAGAGAGGGGCAGAAGGTATAATGGAGCAAATTATAGCAGAGAACTTCCCTAATTTGGGGAAGGAAACAGGCATGAAAATCCAGGAAGCACAGAGAACCCCTCTCAAAATCAATAAAAATAGGTCAACACCCCGACATCTAATAGTAAAACTTACGAGTCTCATAGACAAAGAGAAAATCCTGAAAGCAGCTCGGGACAAGAGATATGTAACCTACAAGGGTAGAAACATTAGATTGGCAACAGACCTATCCACAGAGACCTGGCAGGCCAGAAAGGACTGGCAGGATATATTCAGAGCACTAACTGAGAAAAATATGCAGCCAAGAATACTCTATCCAGCTAGGCTGTCATTGAAAATTGAAGGAGAGATAAAAAGCTTCCAGGACAAACAAAAACTAAAGGAATTTGCAAACACAAAACCAGCCCTACAGGAAATCTTGAAAGGGGTCCTCTAAGCAAAGAGAGACCCTAAAAGCAATATAGACCAGAAAGGAACACAGACAATATACGGTAACAGTCACCTTACAGGCAATACAATGGCACTAAATTCCTATCTTTCAATAGTTACCCTGAATGTAAATGGGCTAAATGCCCCAATCAAAAGACACAGGCTATCAGACTGGATTAAAAAACAAGACCCATCGATATGCTGTCTGCAAGAGACTCATTTTAGAACCAAAGACACCCCCAGATTGAAAGTGAGGGGGTGGAAAACCATTTACCATGCTAATGGACACCAAAAGAAAGCTGGGGTGGCAATCCTTATATCAGACAAATTAGATTTTAAACCAAAGACTGTAATAAGAGATGAGGAAGGACACTATATCCTACTTAAAGGATCTATCCAACAAGAAGATCTAACAATTGTAAATATCTATGCCCCTAACATGGGATCAGCCAATTATATAAGGCAATTAATAACAAAAGCAAAGAAACACATCGACAACAATACAATAATAGTGGGGGACTTTAACACCCCCCTCACTGAAATGGACAGATCGTCTAAGCAAAAGATCAACAAGGAAATAAAGACTTTAAATGACACACTGGACCAAATGGACTTCACAGACATATTCAGAACATTCCATCCCAAAGCAACGGAATACACATTCTTCTCTAGTCCCCATGGAACATTCTCCAGAATAGATCACATCCTAGGTCATAAATCAGGTCTCAGCCGGTACCAAAAGATTGGAATCATTCCCTGCCTATTTTCAGACCACAATGCTTTGAAACTAGGACTCAATCACAAGAGGAAAGTCAGAAAGAACTCAAATACATGGAGGCTAAAGAGCATCCTACTGAAGAATGAATGGGTCAACCAGGAAATTAAAGAAGAATTAAAAAAATACATGGAAACCAATGAAAATGAAAACACAACTATTCAAAATCTTTGGGATGCAGCAAAGGCAGTCCTAAGAGGAAAGTACATAGCAATACAAGCCTTTCTCAAGAAGCAAGAAAGGTCTCAAGTACACAACCTAACCCTACACCTAAAGGAGCTGGAGAAAGAACAGCAAATAAAGCCTAAACCCAGCAGGAGAAGAGAAATAATAAAGATCAGAGCAGAAATCAATGAAATAGAAACTAAAAGAACAGTAGAACAGATCAACGAAGCTAGGAGCTGGTTCTTTGAAAGAATTAACAAGATTGATAAACCCCTGGCCAGACTTATCAAAAAGAGAAGAGAAATGACCCAAATCAACAAAATCATGAATGAAAGAGGAGAGCTCACAACCAACACCAAAGAAATACAAACAATTATAAGAACATATTATGAGCAACTCTATGCCAGCAAATTAGATAACCTGGAAGAAATGGATGCATTCCTAGAGATGTATCAACTACCAAAACTGAACCAGGATGAAATAGAAAACCTGAACAGACCTATAACCACTAAGGAAATTGAAGCAGTCATCCAAAATCTCCCAAAAAACAAAAGCCCAGGTCCAGATGGCTTCCCAGGGGAATTCTACCAAACATTTCAAGAAGAATTAATACCTATTCTTCTGAAACTGTTCCAAAAAATAGAAATGGAAGGAAAACTTCCAAACTCATTTTATGAGGCCAGCATTACCTTGATCCCAAAACCAGACAAAGACCCCATCAAAAAGGAGAATTACAGACCAATATCCCTGATGAACATGGATGCAAAAATTCTCACCAAAATACTAGCCAATAGGATCCAACAGTACATTAAAAGGATTATTCACCATGACCAAGTGGGATTTATCCCTGGGCTGCAAGGTTGGTTCAACATCCGCAAATCAATCAGTGTGATACAATACATTAACAAAAGAAAGAACAAGAATCATATGATCCTCTCAATAGATGCAGAAAAAGCATTTGACAAAGTACAGCATCCTTTCTTGATCAAAACTCTTCAGAGTATAGGAATAGAGGGTACATACCTCAAGATCATAAAAGCCATCTATGAAAAACCTACAGCGAATATCATTCTCAATGGGGAAAAACTGAGAGCTTTCCCCCTAAGGTCAGGAACGCGGCAGGGATGTCCACTATCACCACTGCTATTCAACATAGTATTGGAAGTCCTAGCCACAGCAATCAGACAACAAAAAGAAATCAAAGGCATCCAAATTGGCAAAGAAGAAGTCAAACTCTCACTCTTTGCAGATGATATGATACTTTATGTGGAAAACCCAAAAGACTCCACCCCAAAATTGCTAGAACTCATACAGGAATTCAGTAAAGTGGCAGGATATAAAATCAATGCACAGAAGTCAGTGGCATTCCTATACACCAACAACAAGACAGAAGAAAGAGAAACTAAGGAGTCGATCCCATTTACAATTGCACCCAAAACTATAAGATACCTAGGAATAAATCTAACCAAAGAGACAAAGGATCTGTACTCAGAAAACTATAAAATAGGGCGCCTGGGTGGCTCAGTCGGTTAAGCGACTGCCTTCGGCTCAGGTCACGATCCTGGAGTCCCGGGATCGAGTCCCGCATCGGGCTCCCGGCTCAGCGGGGGCCTGCTTCTCCCTCTGACCCTCTCCCCTCTCATGCTGTTTCTCTCT
>NC_058403.1:112838308-112839497 GCF_002201575.2 Neomonachus schauinslandi
GGCAGCATCACAATTCCGGACTTCCAGCTCTATTACAAAGCTGTCATCATCAAGACAGTATGGTACTGGCACAAAAACAGACACATAGATCAATGGAACAGAATAGAGAGCCCAGAAATGGACCCTCAACTCTATGGTCAACTCATCTTCGACAAAGCAGGAAAGAATGTCCAATGGAACAAAGACAGTCTCTTCAACAAATGGTGTTGGGAAAATTGGATAGCCACATGCAGAAGAATGAAACTGGACCATTTCCTTACACCACACACAAAAATAGACTCAAAATGGTTGAAAGACCTCAATGTGAGACAGGAGTCCATCAAAATCCTAAAGGAGAACACGGGCAGCAACCTCTTCAACCTCAGCCGAAGCAACTTCTTCCTAGAAACATCGCCAAAGGCAAGGGAAGCAAGGGCAAAAATGAACTATTGGGACTTCATCAAGATAAAAAGCTTTTGCAAAGCAAAGGAAACAATCAACAAAACCAAAAGACAACCAACAGAATGGGAGAAGATATTTGCAAATGACATATCAGATAAAGGGCTAGTATCCAAAATCTATAAAGAACTCATCAAACTCAACACCCAAAGAACAAAGAATCCAATCAAGAAATGGGCAGAAGACATGAACAGACATTTTTCCAAAGAAGACATCCAAATGGCCAACAGACACATGAAAAAGTGCTCAATATCTCTCGGCATCAGGGAAATCCAAATCAAAACCTCAATGAGATACCACCTCACACCAGTCAGAATGGCTAAAATTAACAAGTCAGGAAACGACAGATGTTGGCGGGGATGTGGAGAAAGGGGAACCCTCCTCCACTGTTGGTGGGAATGCAAGCTGGTGCAGCCACTCTGGAAAACAGTATGGAGGTTCCTCAAAAAGTTGAAAATAGAACTACCATATGATCCAGCAATTGCACTACTGGGTATTTACCCCAAAGATACAAAAGTAGGGATCCGAAGGGGTACGTGCACCCCGATGTTTATAGCAGCAATGTCCACAATAGCCAAACTGTGGAAAGAGCCAAGATGTCCATCGACAGATGAATGGATAAAGAAGATGTGGTATATATATACAATGGAATATTATGCAGCCATCAAAAGGAATGAGATCTTGCCATTTGCAACGACGTGGATGGAACTGGAGGGTATTATGTTGAGTGAAATAAGTCAAACAGAGAAAG